>NW_016157572.1:41951-52447 GCF_001687245.7 Rhagoletis zephyria | reverse complement strand
GGTAATTTATGTAATGTAAGTGCAGCGATAACAGAGCATCAGAGAACCAGCAGTCAATCAGCCGCGTCGTCGTTTAATATGTAGCAGCAGAGAACCAGCAGTCAGTCAGCAGAGTCGCGGTAGGTAGCAGCAGGGAGTCAGCAGTGAGTTGTTTCTGATGATCGAAGTCAGTCACTCTGCAGAGCGGTTGTTAAAAGGGTCGTCGTGAAGTCCAGTTGTCGTTTGTCTTTATACGTACCATTTACTATTAATTTAAATTTAAACATATATGTCACTCGAACCTAATTATTGTACTTGCACTAACTTAAATATACGATTTTATTATTGGCTACACTAAACAGTGTTACATACATACAGATGCGCACAACAAAACATCATAAATACCTATATATAACCATTAACATACATACCTACAATACATACAACCATACACAACATCACCACCATGCATATACAACCGTACGTATAGGCACTCAAAACAAAGCGCAAAAAACCACATAAAAGATGCGCAGCAATCAAAAGCATTCACGCACGCTAACACACCACGAAAGTTCGCTGCGTATTTATGCTTAAGGATTGCCATCTTCATTCGCTTCACAAACGGTTCATTCGACGACCGACTTAAAGTGATCAACATGAACTCAGCCGGCACCAGCTTCCGTAGGTAAGCACGCATCGGGAGACTTAGGCCGTATAATTTCGAGCGCCACTGGCTCTTTATGCGGGAAAGGCTGACAGGTTGAGGGGTCTGTAAAATGGAGAATACCCCTCGCACATACCCCAAACCCATCACTTTGCCAACGGTCTCAGTGGGCAGGAGACAAACTCTCCTTGAAAAGTGCTAAGGCTGTTAACTTACGGCCCTTAATTTGTTAAATGGCCCATCAACTCGATTGACTGTGTATGTTCTTGTGATGTGATTATACCAGCTGCTGGTGTCGTGAGTAAAATTAGCTCAATTTTCTAAGTAAAACGTATTTTGGCGGAAATTCTTGCACTATATATGTCAAAGCCGTGTTTGTGGAAGATTATGTTCACGATATCGCAGTTGTGAATTAAGAAAAAAAAACAATGTTTAAGAAAATGGTAGACAAAATATGAAATTTCGGCTCTAATCATTTCGATCTTTCCTCGACCTCATTTTTAAAGAAATAAATATTGAACCCTCATGCTGGTAAGTTATAAGTTGGAGCCAGCAAGCCGGTGTGGTATGTTTCCCCTTTTACACAAAAATGTTTTTGGTTGGATAAAATATGATTTTTTCCAGAGTTCATAGTTTTTCTATACCATTACTTCTTGAGAATGTTTGCGTGTATACTTATATATGTATGTATAAGTAAGTAAAAAATTTTAGCTACCATTTTATGAATTTGGCTACCACTAAAAATGATTTGCGGCAACACTGCTTAGAGTACCGCATGGCGAGCAGGCACTGTGCCGAGGCGGGTAAACACACCCCACAATGCCAAGTAGCTACGATTGATTACATTAGAGGGGGAAATGGGCTGCGTTTGCCGCCCTGGGGCCATACTGACCAGCTTCCGTAAGCTTTTGCAGGTGCCCGGTCGGACCGCCAACACTATCTGCCGCCCTGGGGCATTGTGACGGCCGAGAACCGCTGCCAACTAGGACCGCTAACCGTGTCATCAGCATCCAAGGCCGCTCTCACCGCCACCACCTATTAGGGCCGAGCTGCCACTTCCTCTCGGAACGCCAATATCACCGCCGCCCCTAGGCCCTAGGATGCAAAGGGCCGCCACCTTTCAGGACCGCTAGCCTGCTTAGCGGCATCCAGGGCCGCTGCGACCGCCATTACTCATCAGGCCGGAGTTATCATCTTCGTCAAACATCCGGGCCGCTAACGCTATCACCACCCTGGACCACCTTTACTCTACGCCACGAGCATCAGAGGCCGCAGGTACGGCCAGTCACCATTACCGCGTCGGGCCGCTGTTCCCGTCGTAACAGAAAGGGGCCCGTTATCGTAGCTATAGCTGTCAATACTGTTCTCAATACGGGAGGCCGCTACCGCTCTCGCCACCGTCAAAATCGCCGCAGGGCCGTCCCTACTACTACAAGGGATATCTCTGCCATCACGATCAGCGCCGCCGCTCTTATTGGCTTCAGTACCAGTGCTGCGGGTGTTTACTATCATCACGCTCGCTACCGCTCTCACCGCCATTGTCATTACTCAACGACCCGTGTACGCTCTCACTATCTTCATCATTAATCAGCGAACCGTCTCTGCTCTCATTGTCACCGCTACCTTCACTAACCGCCGGGCAATCTTCGCACTCTGACCCACGACGCCGACCGCCGACCAGTTGGTCTCTATCCCCTTCAGTATCGCTCTCTCTCTTCTTGGGCGTCAAGGTGCCGTTCTTCTGGCCGAACAGCCGCGTGTGTATGATTGTGTTCACTACATTAAACTACTGTGCTTTATTTTATCCAGTGGGGGTTAGTGGGACCTCCACCCAACCCTGGAGCGGCTGAGATACCTCGGCCTTCGATAAAAGCCACCTCATAAATGGCGCCCGAGCAGGGACCCAGTTCTGCAGGCGCATGTGCAAAAGCCCCAACAAGCACCAACCCTGTCGAAGCGGATTCAGCGCTCCAATGTTTCCGCGTCCAGAGGCAACAGATGATCACTTGGGCCAGATTTCGCGCAGAGGCAGAAATATTTTTCCTACCTAAGCGACACATAAACCAGTTAGAAGACACTATTCGTCATCGAAAGCAGCTGCACAGTGAAAAACTAAGGATTACATCCCCGCCCTCCAGACGCTCTTCTGGCAGTATCCAACAATGTGCAACGAACACCATTTGGAACGCATTTACGACAGCCTGCGCGTCGACCACCGAATTGCAAACGAATATAGTACTGGTCAAAATAATAGCACCACAACATTTTTAGCAGTTTTGACCATTTTTTGTTTACTTAGTATCTACTAATTTTTTATAAAAGTTGTACAAAACATAACTACAAAATCCTTAAAATTAAAAGCTTTTTATTTCGAATTTCTACAAAACTTTTGTGTAAGCAGTATTATAGCTTACTAAATTTTACTATAACTCAGTGTGAGCTTAAAGTTGCTAAAAATTAAATTTAAATTAAATTTTTTTTGCCGACTGTGGTGAATTTTCTTGCATAAAAAAATTAATGACATTAATGAAGAGACATTGTGAAGTTGCGCTAAAACCGACATCGATAGTTTTCAATAACTATCGACAGTGGCTGCAGTTTTCAACAATCGATGCTATCGATATTACTATCGACAGTATCCCAGCTCTACAACATCCGGCCACAACCCAACAAAGAGAGTGTGCAACTCGCAGATCAAAAGTGTGTCGTTAGAGCGCACACTTATCTCGTCAGGATTAAATATAACAATCGATCCACGCGCCCATCGGTAGTGGTGATCCCTAACCTGGCGGAGCAAATGATACCAGAAATAGACCTCCTTGCAAGATGAAGCATCGTCGTTACACTAGACAGGTTCTCCACCCACTCTGTGCTGCCTGACAGAGAGAACACCCTTGGACGAAGAGCAGAGCAGAGAGCCGACATGATTATCCAACATTACTGGACCAAGCACTGCCGCCGAGCACGTAATCATGCTCCGGCACAACCGACCGCCGAAACAGCGCTATTCCCACCCAGCCATGCGTACCAAGACTCACATTGCAAGCACCATTCAGAGCTGGCCGATAAGGATTACGATTACTAATCCTTTAGATTGCAGTAATCCCAACAAGCTAAAAAAACGAGATTGCGATTATAGTAATCCTTCATCGAACGAACTTAGATTACGATTACAGTAATCGTAATTTAAAAAAAGTTAAGATTTTTCTTCAAACAACTCGTGTATATTTTATTTCACGTGAACCCATCCCTCACAACATATATTGATAGACTCTAGTCCGAATACCGGTAAGTAGCATAAAATAATGTCAGGAACAGGTAATAATGTTCCTTTGTACTATTTAGCGTGTCATTGGTCGGTAACAAGAGCAACTGTTAAATACATTCTAGCGTGGCTCAGTCCTTTGCCCACAATAGCAACTATAACTTTTTTTTATATTCGAAACAGTAAGACTGGCACCTATCTCAAATCTTTGTTAAATGAGAAATTTTTTTACGTAATGTAAAGTTATAGCTCAGTACATTTTTTCACCAGAGATAGTCAAAGTTAGTGAAGAAAATATCAAAAGGTAAAAAATCCCCAAAAAATACCTAATTTTACGATGGTTCCTCAATATATTTTAACTACATTGCATTTGAGTATGGAGAAGCAACTATCTGGAAGTATTTTACATCAAAAAATTTACTAAGTATAGCCTGGTTTGTGGATGCAGTTAACGAAAATACATGAAAAGGCACGATTTTTTTTTAATTCAAAAAAATTTTAATATTTCTAAAACGGTGACACTTTCACCTGAAAATTTTTTGTTTATCAGGGAGCTCACCCCCCACCTACCAGCCCGTAGAGTTTGGCACGTTACTTCTGGAACACCCTGTTTATGTTAGACTTTTCATAAATAAACATATTTTGTGAATATTACTTTCTTCATATGAATTATATCACATTTTTTGTTTAATGGTATTTTTTAGAATAAACAAAGTTCTTTTTCCTTCTGTCAGTAAACTGTTTTTGTTACAAATAGTGTAAATAAGCAATGGGAAATAAGGCAAAACTCAGATTGTGGTATTATTTCCCATTTAAAAGTGAAATAAAGCAAATTTTGCGTTATTGCCGTTTGTGTTATTAATTTAAATGTACAAATCTGTGCAAATATGCAAATCGTGTTTAAGATAAAGATAAACATAGCTGCGAAAACGTTAAAATTTAAAGCTAAGATAAGTGCATAGTTTAGGTTTTACGGTTTTTCTGTATCTGGAGATTTTTGCAAATTATTTGGAAACTTATACACAATTATATAGGAAAAGCATACCTGCTTTCGAACGAAGTAGTATTTATATCTAGTATTGCAAGAATATATCTGTGGTCGCAAGCAATAACCGCCTAAGCCGACTTAAAAAAGACTGGATTTATATATGTGTTTCAAATTCTTTATTCAAAGTTCAAATTCTTTATTGTAATAATTTGTGGTACAATCTTCACGTTTACTCCTAGCGTATGTAATATGAAATGTCTGAGGAATAAGGAAACAATTATAGAAAAAGAATTTTCTTACACTGTATTCATGTCTCCACCAGCAATTTGTGACGACATCATATAGAACCAGCTAATGAGAATGACGACACTATTTATTAGATGGCACATTCAACGAGCCAATGTACCAAAATGCGGGTATAAACAATTATTGATTATTTAATATCGGAACCGAGATCATATAAGTTAATTNATTTAAATGTACAAATCTGTGCAAATATGCAAATCGTGTTTAAGATAAAGATAAACATAGCTGCGAAAACGTTAAAATTTAAAGCTAAGATAAGTGCATAGTTTAGGTTTTACGGTTTTTCTGTATCTGGAGATTTTTGCAAATTATTTGGAAACTTATACACAATTATATAGGAAAAGCATACCTGCTTTCGAACGAAGTAGTATTTATATCTAGTATTGCAAGAATATATCTGTGGTCGCAAGCAATAACCGCCTAAGCCGACTTAAAAAAGACTGGATTTATATATGTGTTTCAAATTCTTTATTCAAAGTTCAAATTCTTTATTGTAATAATTTGTGGTACAATCTTCACGTTTACTCCTAGCGTATGTAATATGAAATGTCTGAGGAATAAGGAAACAATTATAGAAAAAGAATTTTCTTACACTGTATTCATGTCTCCACCAGCAATTTGTGACGACATCATATAGAACCAGCTAATGAGAATGACGACACTATTTATTAGATGGCACATTCAACGAGCCAATGTACCAAAATGCGGGTATAAACAATTATTGATTATTTAATATCGGAACCGAGATCATATAAGTTAATTGATTGGTTTTCACATACTTTTGAGACACAAATGATATGCTTTTTTACTGCAGACAAGTTGTTGCCCCAAAACACAGCAGAAATCGTCCAATTAGGGCTGGCAACTATCCTTATTTATGAGGTGCCATATTGAGGATAAAAAAGTGCCAAAATGTGTCAAATAGAAAAATAAAAGTGCCAAAAAAGGTGTCATTCCTTTTAATCATTCACATTTAGCAATAAAATAAAGCTACATTTCCCACACAAAAGTGCAATGATAAAATAAGATAAACCAGTTGAATAGCCTATATAAATTAGAAAATTTTAATTGAGAAAAAGAAGTGCACGCAAAGGATTTCACAAAAATGTATTGCAATGTAATTTTTTTTACAAAAGTGCCATTTGCCAACCAAGTTGAAAAATTAAGTGCCATTTGAAGTAAAATAGGGACAAAAGGCACGGTTTGAGCCAAGTTGGCATCCCTGCTTCTAATAACTTACAAATATAGAAATGTGAAATATCGAGGGCTTGAATTCATTAATACTCTCTATCTGCAATTTGTGGCGTAGCGTGACATGGTGTGCGCGCCGGTCACGCGGGGTACGCGGGGTGCGAGCGCGGCGCGCGCGGTTTGGCATGCTGACGCGGGCCGCCGCGAAGCTAAACAAATTTAATGTTTGAAAGGGAAATAATGTCAATGGATTTTATTTCGTTTTAAAAAGGTAATAGTCAATTTACCCTAATTCCGTTGATCTTATTACCTGTCACCGTAGAATAACACTAGAATCGAGTACAGGGTGTAGCTTCCAGAGAGTACTGCTTTTGTTGACCGTGCTTTGTGTTGCCATAGTTACTCCATCTCGCTTAAATACAATATTTTGAACAAATTTTACCCAAAACATTAAAGCAGAGACTCGCTCAGGCCATAACCACATCGGTTCTGTTTCATGCTGCTTACGTCGCGCTGCAACAACAAGAACAAGAACAGCAAGAAGTTTGTCCAACGATGAGTAATTTTCTAAAATAAACCAGTCAATTTGAACGTTTTACGCAACGGAAATTTGGACGGACTTGTATTCCATGATTATATCGGGATTCTTAAGCGCTGGTTGTGGCCAATTTGTTTCGGGACGTAACAGCCATTCTGGTCCACTCCACCATAGGGGGTGACGCATGAGTTGTTGTATAGTCGAACCCCGCGAGGCGCAGTCAGCTGGGTTATCCGACGTTCGTACATATCTCCAGTTGCTAACAGCAGTCAAGGCTTGAATTTGGCTTACTCGATTCGAGACAAATTCCTTCAGTGCCCCAGGATCGTTTGTTATGTGGATCCAACGAGGAACTTGTATCGTAGGCACCAATTTAAGCTCGCTTCGAAACGCTAACCACGTCGCTTTTAGGTCGTCTGGTAAAGTCTCGTTCCACTGTAGGCCGGTAAGCCAGAGTTTTTGAATGAAGATTTTGCCTCGGATGATGATGGGGGCTAAAAATCCAAGTGGATCAAATAGCCTAGCAACATCAGACAACAATTGTCGCTTTTTGAAAATAGTAATTGTATAATCAATCTTTAGCGAATAAGTCAGACAATCGCATTTAGTGGCCCATACTAAGCCCAATGTGTTGGCATGGTCTCAACTTGAAATTCATGTGATGCTTTTAATTCAAGATAAGTTGGCTCGATCGTTTGGATAGTTTCACTTGAATTAGAATTCCACTTACGTAAGGTGAATCGTCCTGCTTGCAGTAACGTTTGGAGTTCATCCCGGCATTTGCAGGCATCGGCAACGCTGTCGGCTCCTGTCAATACGTCATCGACGTAAAATCATGAAGTAGTATCTTAGCGGCGTCCGGAAAATTGTCTTGCTCATCTGCCGCTAACATGTGCAATACCTTAATCGCCAGATAAGGAGCGCAGTTAGTACCATACATAACTCTGTTTAAGCGATAATGTGACAGGTTCTCCTGACCAGCTGGACTCCACACAATACGTTGTAGTTCTGCGTCTCGTTCATCTACCAAGATTTGGAGGTACATCTTCCTGTTAATTCGACCCGATATCGCCGCCAGTTCAGCACAACCGCGGTTAGGTCATCCTCCATCATGCGGCAGATAACATACCGGTGAAGTGCAACTGGTGTCATTATTGATGAGTTGCATATGTTGTTGCGATAAATAATCATGTAGAAAATCTGTATACATGGTTCGCATTGTTGCATTTCGAAATAGCCTGCATTGCAAGTGTTCGTGAAAAACTACCGCGTCACGTTGCGTAGGGATGAGTTGCTTCAAGTCTTCGTCACGTTTAACAGGCAGACGAACAATGTAACGCCCGTCCTTCCTTCGGTATGTGGTGTTTTGAAAATACTCTTCGACGTAGCGCTCGTCTTCAGTATAGCAAGCCACTGTGTTCAGCTCTTCTATCTCCCAGAAGCGGCGGAGAGTTCGATCAATATCAATTTGAGCATTGTGACACTCAACCGTATGCTTAGGTGTGACTAGTGCATGTTCGTGGTAACCTCCGAACACAACCCAACCCAACTGCGTATTTTGAGCAATAAAGTTATTTGTGCGGCTACGACGTATTCCACTTAACAATACTTCGGCGTAAATTTCAGCATTAACAGTCATGTCGATGGATTGAGGAATGGTGAGCTTTGGATCCGCTAAATCCAGGTCGCTAAAATGTTGCAGCTCACTGGCTCCGATTCTCAACGTAGGAGTTATGTTGCCTACCCGAGGTAGTACGAGTGCTGTGCATGGCATGTTGGAGTTATTTTTGAGAGAATGTAAGGTAAAACTGACCAGACCTTTTGCAGTGGCGACTCTGCCGCCGTTAGCTCCATTTATAGATACTTTAATATTCGATTTGGGCAAATTTAGTAAATTGACTGCATACTCACTTACAAATTCTGCCTCCGCTCCACTGTCGAGTAATGCCCGAAGTACCGTTGTATGTCCACGTTCGGACCGCACGTCAACCAATGCGGTACCTAGTACTACTTGTGGAAGAGAGCATTTATGTTTTGTCTGAGTTACATGGTGTGCTGAGACAGGCTTTGTGCTTCCGGTAGCCGGGTTTAAAATAAAGTAATCATGCAACATGGTGTGATGCTTGGCGTTACAGGTGTAACAGCGCCTCTCAGAAGGAAAATGAGATTGCTGATGGCCACCCCGTAGGCAGTTTATGTAGTATGGTAACCCGATACTCCGTGTGTGGCGTTAGATTTTCTCGTCGAAGTCTCCTTTGTTTGGTGTTTATCTTCAGTGAAACTCTGGACTATCTCCAGAGACTGCGTTCGGCTTGCAAGAAACTCTTCCAGTTCCTTAAAGGTAGGAATGCTGTCGTTGGATTTTAGGGAAAGCTCCCATGCTTTTCTAGTGATAGGGCCCAAATTATGAACGATTATAAAAATTTATCAGTCGTCCCATAGCTCGACGGGACGGTCAAGATGTTTTAGTGCACGCTTGGGCGACGTGCTGAATAGGTGGCGATGTTGAAGTTGACATTTGTTGGGGCGCAGCTGACGTCTCTTAAATATCATTCAGGTCACCCATCATCTCAGCGTACGTAAGTTCTCCGATTTCGTAATCATCAGCAAACTCGGCAGCAGCGCGCTGTTCTTCAGTCGATTCGCAAATTATTTGTTCATGAATCTCTGTGAACTTATTCCAGTACTGTTCCAACAATAACTTCCTAGCTTGCAAAAATCCTTTTATGTGTTTACTTTTCGCCGTCTTCCTAGAATTCGATGCGAAATTGACAATTGCCAATTTGTTTGTCATCAGCTGCTTATAATTTCTCTCCATTGCTAATTGGAATGTCAAAAAGCAGTGAGATACCAGATAAAAGTTTTAAAGCCGCTGTATGCAAATTATGGAGACTATTAAGTTGGAAGTTCTCAGGGCAGTTTTGACAGCAGCGATTCTATGAGATGTAATGTATGCATGTATCTATCTGCGCGAAGTTAGGTTAGCTACTGATATTACACGTGGCAAACAACTTTTGTGGAGAATTCAACCGAGTTTGGTAAGGCACAGATGTTTGATTTTTTCGGCAATGTAGACTTTGTTCCTTACTTTGTTCGATATAAATTCGCCGCTTCTAAAGCGAACTGTCTTTTCACTTTATGCTTTACATCAGAGGCCGTAGATTCCCCGCAAGGGACGCCAATGTTTCAAATTCTTTACTCAAAGTTCAAATTCTTTATTGTAATAATTTGTGGTAAAATCTTCACGTTTACTCCTCACTTTTACTGAGTCGCGAATCAGTTGGTGGTCGAATCGTCGTTCACGTTGTTAAGTGGCCAAAGTAGTTTCCGTCGAGCCGTCGTATTGTTCAAGCCGTTACTGAACCTCTTCTTAAAATCATTTATTTATTATACTTATACTTTTCAATCTTCTTCTTTTTCTTTTTTGGCGCTGTAACCGCCTAAGCGATTTTGGCCGAGTTCAGCAAAGCACGCCAGTCGTTTCTCCTCTGTGCCAACTGACGCCAATTGGAAACGCCAAGTGAAGCCAAGTCCTTCTCCACCTGATCTTTCCATCGCAGTGGGG
>NW_016157572.1:21259-39579 GCF_001687245.7 Rhagoletis zephyria | reverse complement strand
GGCACCAACATATGTATATTACCCGGGTACCCGGGCAAATCGGGTAATACCCGACTACCCGGGTAATAAAAGCCCCGGGTAATACCCGGGTAATCGGTACCCGGGTACCCGGGCATTACCCGAATTACCCGGGCACCCGGGTAATACCCGGGTAACCGGGTACCCGGGTATCATCAGCCCTACTGCATACCCAGCGCAATGACTATACCCCGTTGCACTCCATTTCAATCAATTTGTAAACTAACTGAAATAAAACAATTTAATGAGCATTCTATGCTCCATCTTATATTTGGGGGCTCAACCCTTGTGCTGGACTATTGAACAACAACAAAAGTGGCTCGCTTAAGCTGCATTATATTTTTACACTTTTACCGTATAATAACCTTCTAAGTGACAACCTCTGGAAACTTCGAACCAGCCGAATTTCTTAAAAGAAGAACGAAAGGGCAAATATAAATGGAAATGTGCCGTTTAAATTATAAGAATAGCAATATGTGAGAAACTATGAGAAAGAACGCGGAAGCGCAAAGAAGACAACAATACGTTACACGGTCAAAAGCGGGNTTATTTTTACACTTTTACCGTACCAGCCGAATTTCTTAAAAGAAGAACGAAGGGGCAAATACAAATGGAAATGTGCCGTTTAAATTATAAGAATAGCAATGTGTGAGAAACTATGAGAAAGAACGCGGAAGCGCAAAGAAGACAACAATACGTAACACGGTCAAAAGCGGGAAAAGATAATAAAAATAAAAACGAAAGTGAAGATAAAGCTGTGAGCGAAGTAGAAAGTGACAATAATAACAAGAGCGAAAACATGGAGGCTAAAATCGAAGAAAATAGTAAAAGTTTACACGACATAATTCAATTGCTTACTCTAAAAATTCAAGCTGACGAAATTCGTCAAAATGAGCCCAAAATTGCAACAGAAAATTTCGCGAAAGTTTTGCCTAATTTTGATGGGAAAAGTGTGCCGGTGGAACGTTGGCTGGCTAAATTGGGCAAAACGAGACCGCGTATAACCTAACTGAGCAACAAAAATATGTGAAAGCTCGCGGAAAAATGACACAGATGGAACAACTACATCTCGAATCGGTGTTTGTAAGTACATATGAAGAGCTATTAAAAGAGTTTAAACGTACGTTTGCAAGTGCCGTAATACATAAGAAGTTAAGCGAAAGAAGAAAAAAAAGTAACTAAACATCCCATCAATATGTGTTAAGCATGAAAAAAATAGCAGCGGTAGGTGAAGTTGGGAGTGAATCTGTCATACGTTACATTGTTGACGGATTGAATGTCAAAAGCGAATGCAAATACAGTATGTACGGCTGCAAATCGTACCATGATCTTTACGAAAAATATGATGTACTTGACCATATGAACGATATCGAAAAGAAATATAAACAATACGGTCCTGTAAAAAGAAGTACACAGAGTGAAAAAATAACTCGTTGTTTTAATTGTGGGTCCCCAGACCATTTAAGAAAGGACTGTAAAACTGATACTAAATGTTTCAAATATAATGGAGCTGGAAATATCTCTAAAACCTGCCCGCAGTTTTCAAAACGCATTCAAGTGATTAAGGACAATAAAAGGTGTAAGACTATGCAATTCTGTATGACGCTTTACTGGGGTTTGATTTTGCATCTAATTTCAGCTTAACGCTCGATGACAGTGGCTACAAATTCACGAAAACGATAGGTCAAGAGGGTAGTGACACATCGAGTGAACTAATGGTCTACAATGTCTCGGAAAATAAAGTAGAAATCAACTCACCGCAGCAGTTCCAGTCGCTAATACGATCGATAATTAAAGATTACAAACCAACGGAAAGCAATGTTGAGTGTCCTGTGTTCCTGAAAATACTTCCAGATGGTCAGATTACGCCGTTTCGTCAGCAGACAAGTCGTCATCCACCTGTTGAATGTGATGCCATAAAAGAACAAGTTGACGAATGGCTGGAAAATGGTGTGGTACGCAAATCAACATCTAACTTCGCTAGTAGAGTGGTTATTGTAAAAAAGAAAGATAGCACAGTACAGATAGTACAGAGTTTGCGTTGATTTTCGGCAGTTAAACAGCATGGTGCTAAAAGACTGCTTCCCAGTACCCCTCATTGAAGACGTGCTCGAAAGGCTTCAAGCGGCAAAAATGTTCATTGTCATGGACCTGGAAAACAGATTTTTCCATGTACCCATTGACGAGCCAATTCGCAAATTGACGGCATTTATCACAAAGCAGGGCCTTTACGAGTTCAACAAAGCCCCGTTTGGGTTTTGCAATTCCCCTGATACGTTTGTAAGATTTATCACTTACGTTTTCCAAAATCTCGTTGACCAAGATATGATGCAGATTTATGTGGACGACATTATCATCTACGCACAAACGTCTGAAGAATGTATCACCAAGCGGAAGCAAGTACTGTCAGTGGCGTCCAATTACAACCTAAACATCAAATGGAGGAAGTGTCATTTTTTGGAGAGCAAGATCGACTTTCTTGACCATACAATAGAAGGTGGCAAAATTTGGCCGGGCCAAGAGAAAACAAGCGCTGTTAGAAATTTCGATACACCGAGAAATGTCAAAGCGGTGCAATCCTTTTTAGGATTAACCGAATTTTTCCGAAAATTTATAAAAAAAGGGTATGCACAGATAGCACGGCCCCTGACAAACTTGTTGAAAAAGGATATGCCTTTTAAAGTTGACGAACTGAAAGCAATCAGTCAGTTGAAGAATACATTATGTGCTGAACCAGTTTTAAGAATTTATTGTAGAAATGCTCCCATGGAATTACATACTGATGCCTCGAAAGACTGTTTCGGTGCGACGCTGTTGCAGAAGTTCGATGGAAGCTTGCATTCTATACTTTACTGGAGCAAGAAAACGACGCCTAGTGATGCTAACCGCCACAGCTATGTTTTAGAGGTCAAAGCAGCCTATCTTGCGATCGAGAAATTCCGAAATTACCTCCTGGGTGTTAACTTTACGCTCGTCACCGATTGTTCCGCGTTTACACAAACCATTAAAAAGAAGGACGTACCACGAGAGGTTGCCAGATGGATTTTGTACCTGCAAGATTTCAACTTTCGAGTTGAACACCGTGTTGGAAATAAGTTGAAACACGTAGATTGCTTGAGTCGCTTTCCAAACGTGCTGGCCATGGGCTCGCAGATTTCAGCCCGCTTAAAAAGTGCTCAGCGAAAAGACAGTTTCACCAACGCTATTTTAGAAGTTCTTAAAAGTCGTCCTTATGATGGGTTCAACGTTAAGGGAGATATTTTGTATAAAAGCGTGAATGGTAATAATTTAGTCGTCGTACCCAAGGAGATGGAACGTGAAATTATATCTGAGGCTCTTAACGTTGGCCATTGCGCACTTCAAAAGACGATGCATAGCGTACAGCAGTAGTTTTGGATTCCCCACAAAGAACGTAAAGTAGCACAAATAGTCAACGCCTCTGTAAAGTGTTTGCTGTATAACAAGAAACTCGGAAAACAAGAGGGTTATGTGTGCTGCATCGACAAGGGAAGTCTACTTCTACATACGCTGCATGTTGACCATTTAGGCCCAATGGACGCAACAACTAAACAGTATAAATACGTTTTCTCTATGGTCGACGGGTTTTCAAAATTTGTTTGGTTATTTACGACAAAGAGTACAAGCTGCGATGAGGTACTTAAAAAACTGGCAGAATGGTCGACCGTCTTCGGCCTGCCTTCTCGCATAGTGAGCGACCGTGGGGCAGTTTTTCTTGCACTACTTTGAGTAATACATTAAGTCGAATGCTATCGAAAACGTCTGGACCACTACGGGTGTTGCTAGGGGCAACGGGCAAATTGAACGCGTTAACAGATCAATGCTGTCTATAATCTCAAAGCTGTCCGCGGAAGATCCCTCAAAATGGTATAAATTTGTTCCACAAGTCCAAAGCGCAATCAATTCACATATGCATAGCTCAACCAAGAAGTCGCCGTTTGAGTTTATGTTCGGCGTACAAATGAAAAACCAAATTAGTGATAGAGTTTTGAGCGTGCTAGAGCAAGAATGTGCAGAAAGCTTTGACACGGAGAGGCAGAAATCTCGCGAAGAATCCAAAAAGCAAATACAGCAAGACCTCTACAAAAAGAATTATGACAAAAAGCGTAAAGGTGAATACATCTACAAAGAAAGAGATCTGGCGTCTGTTAAACGCACACAGTTTGTCGCTGGAAAGAAGCTGGCGAGTCCGTTTCTCGGTCCATATGAGGTGGTAAAAGTCAAAAGGAACGGCCGCTATGATGTTCGAAAGGCAGCGCAGGTAGAAGGTCCGAATGTAACAACAACAAGTGCTGACAATATGAAATTATGGAAATACGTCGAACACAACGATGATTTATTATCGTCTGGGACAGACGATGAGTAGTCAGATGGCCGAATGTAAAATATGTAGTTGGCAACCCGCTGGAGAACGAGAGAAGTGGTCGAAAGAATGGAGAGAAAACGTCAAGTAGCAGATGTGGTAGGAATAAAAAAGCCATCGTTCATCGAAGAGTTGAAGAGGAGTCGCGAATCAGTTGGTGGTCGAATCGTAGTTCACGTTGTTAAGTGGCCAAAGTAGTTTTCCGTCGTAAAGTCGTCAAGTTGTCTAAGTTGAAGTGGTCGAGCCGTGAAGTCGTCGTATTGTCCAAGCCGTTGCTGAATCTCTTTTTAAAATCATTTATTTAATATACTTATACTTTTCAATCAATTTGTAAACTAACTGAAATAAAACACTTTAATGAGCATTCTATGCTTTATCTTATAGGGATTGGCAAGGTTGCATTTTGGACAATATGCTATCGCATTCTTCAACCCCTATTCCATGCGTTCGTGAAATCCCCATCTCACCAACTAGGCTACTTAAAAAGTTATAGGCGAAAATATTTTGGTTTCCCCATAAGGCTAACATTGCAGTCCAAATGTTTAAAATGTTTTTTTTCGAATTCAGGTTTTTCGACTTAGGCGGTTATTGCTTATGACCACAGATATGTCATTCTATGGAAACATATGTATGTAAGTTAACTACATATATATCGCCGATGTTTTTGCGAAACCGCCAATCGACCAGGTGCAAAACCGCCTAAGGGCCGGTTGTTCTATGTCTGGTTAGCACGAATCGGAGGTAGAATCTCTGATGAAATACAACGACTGCTTTATCGATCACATCTTATATGCATGATGTCGAAAATGTCGATAATGATGTTTAACCGGCAAGTAGTGATAACCAGACATTGAAAAACCGAGAACCCTAAATCGCCATTGTGAAAAAAATGAGATTTGGTAACCCTGAACTCCAGGCATCGAGATTTATGCATAACCGTTGAAACAGAATGCCGGCGAACGGGGAATTTTTCGCCGGGAATGTTCGCTGTAAAAATTAAAACACACTGACGTATATGAGAACGCGCACAACCAAAGCAAACGACGGCGTTCGTCCGACGACTGTTCGCGACGATAGGCTTAATTCTATTGTCGTCGCTGGCGGCAGCGGCAAAATACGAACCATTGTGGCCATATGCTAAATATTCCCTTTAAATCGAAACTGAAAAATACTGTATTAGTTTTTGTTAAAAATTAATAATCTTGTTGTTTGTAAAAATTTTAATTGTACCTTGTCATAAGTAGCTTAATTCGTTTTGGCCGTAGTCGCGTTTTACTGAGCGAAATTTTTGAGAGGAAGTTGCTGACGTCGGCGAAAATTCGGCGTACGCCGGTATTGTGTTTCAGCGGTAAGAATCATAAAATCGTTATTAAAATAACACTTTTGTAAAATAATAGCTAGAGAAAATAGCGCCTATCAAGGCAATGCCTTCAAAGAAAAATCGGGTTTTCGCTCTCCTGTAAAATTCGAGTGCCGTAAGATTGGCCATGTTAAACACAGTTGAAGCAAATTTCCGGTATTTCTCTTCTAGCGCCTGAAACTATACTTATTATTTACTACCGCCGGCAGCTTTAACAAATTTATAGCGTTTTTACTTTGTTTTTGGCAAATTACGCCCTGTTAGCCATAACTTTTACTGTGTTTCGATCGCCTTTGTATTAAATTGCATTGTCATCATGGTTGGAACTATGCTGAAAATTTTAAGTCTCTAGCTTGTCGGGAAGTTAGTTTAAAATTTCCGCGGGATGAGCAAGTTAAATAAAGGCTTGTAATAATAAGCCATAGTAACATTGACAAATAGAGTGCCGGGTATGCAGTTACGGTTGCACGGCTATACTCATTCCCGACTCTTTCGTCCTCGTTCGCGCACTCGGGGCAGCGTGAGCAACCCATGTGCGAGATGCGGTACCCATTCCTAGTGGAGCCTTGGTCACGGAAGGAAGAGAGGGAGCTTCGGTGAGGCTACTCCGACTTATTTTGATTAAGGACTCCCTGAAGTCTACAGCGTCTGTTCGCCAGTAAGTGCGGCTGCAAGCGGGTGTCTGTCTTGGAGCTAGCGGCTCGCTATATAAAAGTTAATTTTTTTGCTAAACCACCACCGTCCCAGCAATGGGATGTGCGCTGTGTGTAAAAGCCCCTTCCAGTGAAGAAGCGAAGGAATGCCTCGGATGAGACGCCCCTTATGATGACGGCCACGGCAAATGTTGTTACGATTTGAGGGCATGCACCTGGAATGTCCGGACCCTCAATGGGGAAGGTGCCTCTGCCTGGCTGGTTGATGTCCTCGGTAGAACAAAAGCTGACATCACCGCTATCCAAGAAATGCGTTGGGCGGGGCAAGACAAACAATGCCTGGGGCCTTGTGACGTCTACTGCAGCTGGCATGTAAAGGAAGGAGCGCAAATTCGGTGTTGGATTTGTGGTGGGAGAGACTCCGTCGCAGGGTGCTGTCATTCACTCCGGTGGACGAGTGTCTAGCCCTAATCTGTATCAAAGCGAGATTCCTCAACATCTCGCTCATCTGCGCCCATGCCCCGACGGAAGAGGTATCCAAGGATCTCTTCTATGAGCGCTTGGAGCACACGTACGAGCGCTGCCCCTGCCACGATATCAAAATCGTGGTTGGCGACTTCAATGCCACCGTCGGAAAATTTAGCGTCCTCGGCGAAACGTCCCTGAACGGACTGAGGCTAATCGACTGCGCCGGGGCCCTTCAGTGTTTTGGACGTACGTTCACTCCGAGGACCAAACATCGACTCAGACCACTATCTTGTTGCAGTCAAGATACGCACCCGCCTCTTTGCAGCAAAAAATGTGCGCCCATATATGCAAAGAAAGCTTAAAGTGGAAAAACTGCAATCACAACAAACAGCCAATGCATTCGCTACTCGACTCTCACACCTGTTCTCAGAGAGCACTCTTCAACAAACCGACATATGCGAGCAGTGGAACCACATTTCCCGCTCATTAAGTCCGCCGCCGAAGTAGTAGTAGGATTTCAGCGAGCCCGAAAGAACAACTGGTACGATGAGGAGTGCCAGGAAGCTGCAGAGATAAAAGATGCCGCCTACAGGGACACGATGCGATCGGGCGCAACGCGCGCTATCTGGGACCGCTATAGGGATCTGAAGAGGGAAGCGAGACGTATTTGACGCAATGAGAAGAGAGAGGCGAAAAAACGTGAGTGCGACGAGCTTGAAATGCTGGCCGACAGGAAGAATGCCGGTAAATTTTACCAGAGAGTTAGGCGACCTACGGAGGTACAGGCGTACTCCTGTAAGGACAACAATGCACAGTGGTACCATAGTAGGTCATTCGAAAAAAATATTGATGTGTCATTTTGACACCATGTCCTGTCTAATTACTAACAAACAGCCACTCTAACTGGGAATAGAAAAAATAATAATTTTTTAACGCTAAAGCTCCGTTTCAACCGTCGAAAGTGAGGACTTTCCATAAGTGCGTATTATTTATAATACTACGCATTATTTTAAGTGAATCCCGGAGCAGATTTTGATCAAAAATATTTACATGTCAGAACTTTCTTGATGTGGAGCTGAAAGCTGAAGGTATGTAGAATATACCAAGTATTTGATTTTTTTCTTTAAAGTGTCTTAATAGTAGTTTAAATATAATTTTAAATAAGCGGCAGAAAGTATAAAAAAAATTCCCTTTTTCGATTTATCAAAGCTTTTAATTACTTTTGCACCAAATTGCACTCATGATATTAGTACCAAAATGTTTGACCAGATCTCTAGTTTCAATATCAAAACCTTTTAACTGCGTTTAGCTTCCTCTGGGTAATGCATAAAGATTATACGACAACCCTCAATTTCAAAAAGGTGTTCAAGGTTTCACTTCTAATTGGCACTATTGACCATTTTTGTAAATTTATTTTAGGATCGAGTTATAAGTGTTCTTTTGCTCGAATGTTACAAATGGCTCTCCTATCAAAGCGTCAAAAACCAAGAAGAAAGGAAACGGAAAGTTTTTGAAGCCCTGATACAAGCTATGCCATCAGGCGAAAATGTAAATATTGACAGTTTGAAAAATTGCATTTTCTACCTTTGCCGAATTTTTTTGAAATATTGGACGCAAGTTAACAGATCAAGATCCAGACTAATCACCAAATACTGCGACTAGTTAAATGAAAATGAAAATTGCACTCTTTTTATATTTGCAAAGACTGGTAATGAAGATTTGTCCTCTACAAGCAAGCAATTGCATAGAAAACCATCTGCTGACTGCAGTAAGAGATCTAAGCGCCGCAGATTAGCTCAACTGTCAAAGGTCGATAGTTCTGCCGTCACTGCGATAATTAATGATTCCGCCCAATCAAGCACCTCTTCTGTACAATTCAGCGCTGACGAAATGGTATCACTAATTACGGAGGCTAAATTGACAAAACACCAGTACTTGCTTGTAAAAGAGTTAAACACTCTAAATTTGCAAATGTTTCATATCAGAAAGTGCTAGAAGCGAAGAAACGATGTTAACCATTAGAGGAATGTGTTACACAATACTCTGCCGAAATTAATTTACAGTCTTTGTTAGACCACACTACTTCTCGAATTTTTGAATCCCAAAAGAGCGTGAAAGATGGTGCTGTTGATGCAAATAATGATTTTGTTCTAATTTGTAAGTGGGGTTTTGATGGCAGTGCCGGGCACATGGAATATAAACAAAAATTTTCGGATTCAAAAATTGAGGACAGCAGCTTATTTGTAACATCTTATGTTCCCCTTAAATTAATTTATAAATCTAGCATGTCAGATTCAGCTATTACTGTTTGGAAGAATCCCCGGCCATCCTCTACTAGGTTTCGTAGACCAATTCGGTTCAAATTTGCCAAAGAAACAAAACAACTTTCCGTGCAAGAAGAAGCTTATTTTAAAGATAAAATTAATAAGTTACAACCGACTTCGGTACTTTTCCATAATCCCGAAGTAGTTGTGGAGCATTCTTTGCATCTATCAATGGTTGACGGAAAACTCTGTTCTGCTCTTAGAGATTTATATACCAATAGATGTTATATTTGTAGAGCCACACCAAATGAGATGAACGACGTTGAACAATCTATAAGCAAACCAGCAGACAGCTCTAAATATGAGTTTGGCTTGTCGCCACTTCATTCGTGGATTCGGTTTTTTGAATATTTTATCCACGTTTCTTATAAAATTAATTTAAAAAATGGCAANCAAGAAGAAGCTTATTTTAAAGATAAAATTAATAAGTTACAACCGACTTCGGTACTTTTCCATAATCCCGAAGTAGTTGTGGAGCATTCTTTGCATCTATCAATGGTTGACGGAAAACTCTGTTCTGCTCTTAGAGATTTATATACCAATAGATGTTATATTTGTAGAGCCACACCAAATGAGATGAACGACGTTGAACAATCTATAAGCAAACCAGCAGACAGCTCTAAATATGAGTTTGGCTTGTCGCCACTTCATTCGTGGATTCGGTTTTTTGAATATTTTATCCACGTTTCTTATAAAATTAATTTAAAAAATGGCATTGTCGCTCAGACGAAGCGGTGGCAGCGGCATANCCCAACGACGGCAATACCGCTCGAAAATTTTTCTGAGACTCTGCTATTTCAGCATAAATTACTGGAATAGATAAGGCTCTTATTGACAAGTGTTACCACATCCTGCAGTGCTTCTCGTCGGGTTATAAAATAGATACTAAAAAATTTAAAATTTATGCATTTGAAGTTGCGAAAAACCTAGTTGGGGCATATCCGGGGTATAATTTACCACCATTTGTTAATAAGGTTTTAATCCATGGGCCCGAAGTGATTGATTACGCAATCTTGCCAATTGGTGAGCTCTCCGAAGAAGCTGCCGAATCATGCAATAAGCTAGTGAGGCAATTTCGAGGCTTCAACAAAATTCTCGTGTTTTCACCAATACTGACCTTTTGCACAGACTACTTCTTAATTCTGATTCTTACATATCTAGCCTTCGAAACCATATCCTAGTCTGAGATATCAAAAAGTCTGAGATATCAAAAGAGGTATTAGATTTATTATGCACTTAAAACTATGTTACTTGTGTATGCATTGTTTGTATGATCTAGTAGTAATTTGACTTTACCTAAATAAAAAATTAAAAAAATCACATTTCTATGCACTTTTTCATCCAAGGGATTTTTTTCCATAACAACGAGTCAAAAAACCGCGGATTCATCGCTCACAAAACCTCTATGACCGCCTTCCTTCGGGAGCGGTACCACTGTGCCATGGCGACCTAGTTACCGATGTTCAAAACGTACTTAATTTATGGAGGGAACACTTTTCCCTCTGAATAGTACCAGCACGGAAAGTTGTGGAGAAGAAGAACCCGAGCCCCTAGTCGATGATGACGAATTCGATGTTCCTCCGCCTGATTACGACGAGGTATGAATAGCATTAACGCGGCTGAAAACCAACAAAGCTGCTGGAGCCATTCAAGTACGGTGGCGAGCAGTTGATAAAGTGCATGCACTAACTTTTATGCAGAATAAGGTCAGAACGCATGCCCGACGACTGGAATTTAAGTGTGCTCTGCCCACTCCACAAGAAAGGCGACCCCGCCATTCGCGCCAACTACCGCGGGATCAGCATTCTAAGTAGGCTTGCCATATCTGGCTCGAAGAAATGCCTGACGTTAGTCAAATTTGAATTTAAAAAAATTTAAGTATAACAACAAACTAAATGTATTTATTTAAATCTAAAAATAACAGATTACATCGTATGTATAAGTTATTTCATCACATTAGGAAATATAACAATCCATTTATATAAATAAACAAAACGAAAAAAAGAAAAGAAAGGTAGAAAGAAGGAACATGTTGTTAAAAAAAACGTGTTTATATCCTACTTATTTCTTTACCACCAGCCCAATCGTACTTCTCAGCTGAAATACCTTGTTTTAGTAACTGCATGTTCGATTTTTTTTTATCATAAAATGCTGAACAGTCTTCGCTACTGTTTATTTGAATATTTAGTAACTCAGCAATACTGAAATGCGCAATCGACCTCTTTCTTGCGACCATTGATGTTTCATTAGCGAAAAAGTTCGTTCAACTGTGGCAGATGTTCCTGGGATGCACAAAGTAAACTCCACCATTTTCATTACATTAGTAAGATTTGCATTAGCCAGTTCAGCTTTATGTGCGACTCGGAACCATCTGTCTACACATGATATCGCTTAACATTTTTCTGTGTCTTTCTCGGAACTTATAATCTTAATCACTAGTGCGATTTCGTCAAAAATCGCATCACTGTGAAACTCATGAGCATTTTCGGGCGTATGTTTAATTAATGAGGCAATACTAGTTTCAATATCTTCCCATTTGATTTCCTTACAATTTTTACCTAAATAAATTTTGATACTACTTCAAAGTTACTCTGCCAAGTTGTTAAATAACTTATTGCTTTGTCATAGAATAACAATACATTTTCTTTAAAAACATCTCCTGATAAAAACTTCTCCTTGGGAAATTCGCGTCGAAATTTTAACCATCTTTGCTTTGCAGCAATCGGAATATAATTTTTAATAATAATGAGTAAATCAGTGCAAATATAAGAAATTTCAGTTGCACTTATTTTACCTGCTTCAATAATCAAAATAGCGTTCTGAAATAGCGATAGACTTCCATGCAAAAACAGGGTATATATTTCGTTCATAGGATCACTAAAATATGATTTAATAACATTCGGATAATTACTTATTTCGTTAAAGTAAATTTTAAGCGCATCATACAAGTGCAAAATTCACCCTATTGCCGGTTGTAAACTTAAAAAGCGAGTGTTCCCATGAGACAATACCTTTTTGTATTCAATTTCAGCCTCTTCGCATATGCTTTTCAAAGTCGTGTTTCCAAGAGTTATCAATTCGTGGTCTACTGGTATACTGTCAGCTGCAATCTGGACAGTATTGTTTATTATGTGCGCAGAGCATCCAACCCCAATGATATTCCGACCAAGTTCACTTTCCAATTTCCTGTAAACATTTTTTTGCCCTTGTCTAGCTACACCACCAAAATTGGTGGCTAACACTTTTTTATTAAGATAGTATTTCCGTAGTCTTTAAAACTCTTTATCTCCTAAAATATTCGACGTTTCCCCATGTATTTCATCCAAGTGAAGGAGTTTGATTCTAACACTGTATCTGAAGCTAAAGTATCTAACTAGGATCGGCAACAACTTTACATCTTTTCTGTTAGAAGTATGTCTGATAACGGTTAAAAAATTTGCCAACTTAAGCTCCTTTAGAACTTTGGAAAATATATGGGGGCCAACAACTTTAACAGCCAGTGCTTCCAATTTAGTCTTACCTCCACTGAATTTTTTATCAAACAACTTTTTAATTAATTTGGAGGTGCAATCAGATGCATTAAAACTTAAATGGTGTTTTACACAATAGAGCTATTCGCGATCGGTGCACAAGAGCTGACAAATTTATGCGATTGCAGAAATATGCCATGGATTGTGAGCGACCTTTATTAAACTGTCATGGTAAAACTTTTTTAATCAGTTGATTGAAATGTCAACCAGAGTTGTAATGTATAGAATTTTTATGCTATGGATTTTCGGCATTGCAAATTTGTCAAGCCATGACAAATGCAAATGCGTGTATTTTGTTTGTGTATTGCAAATAATTTGCAATACAAATTTGCAATGCAATGATGCTAGCCTATTTGCACCGGACCGCGAATAGCCCTAATGATATGCAAACGCAATTTCCTTAGCTGTACATTGTATGTAGTTCATCAGGTGTCGCTCTCGCTTTTTAAAGAAGTGGTGGAATCTTGCGTACATTTTGTGGCGCTTTTGTGCTTTTCTGATTGCAAATGCCTCTCGATGTCGGCTTTGCCTCTGTGTTCGATAGAAAAAACAGCTTTGCAAATTATGCACACTACTTTTGATCTGTTTTCGCTTTCTATGAGATTTTATTCTATTTTCAGTTTCTCCATTCAGTTCTTCTTTTAGACATGGTTATTCAAATCAATCTAAAATGTAAAATAATTTTATATTAAAGCATTTACATACATACATGTACATATTTATGTAGCTAGAATTAAGAATAAACATAAAAGCATACCAAATATCTCAATCCGCAAATTTTATAAACACTTCACCGTATTTACTTACGACCAGCTGATTGCATAAGTGATGACACTGAAGTAGAGATAATGAGTAATTAAAAATCATCGATCAAAACTAGTGGGGGTAGTGAACTGCGAATGAGGATTTGTTAAGCAAACGATAAAAAGTGCTGGGTAGAAATGTTTTTATTGACAAATTAAATGCCTGACAGAATACGATGCCTGAAAAAATACCTGACAAGGTACTGAATTCCTGACAATCAGGCCTAATTCCTGACGTATGGCAAGCCTACTTCTAAGTATAGATTACAAGGTATTATCGAGCGTATTGTGTGAAAGACTGAAGCCTACCCACACTGAACCGATTGGGCCTTATCAGTGTGGCTTTATGCCTGGAAAATCCACTATAGACCAGGTATTCACAATACGCCAAATCTTGGAAAATACCCGCGACACTTACCACCTATTTGTCGACTTTAAAGCCGCTTTTGAGAGCACTGAAAGGAGTTGCCTATACGCCGCTATATCTGAATTTGGCATCCCCTCAAAACTCATATGGCTGTGTAAAATGACGTTGAGCAATACCACCATCTCGGTCAGAATTGGGAAAGACCTCTCCGAGCCGTTCGTCACGAAACGGGGTTTCAGACAGGGCGACTCCCTTTCATGTGACTTCTTTAATCTGATGTTAGAGAAAATAATAAGAGCTGCTGAACTGAACCGCACAGGAACAATTTACTACAAGAGCTTGCAATTGCTGGCGTACGCCGATGACATCGACATCTTCGGTATCAAAAACCGGGAAGTCTGATCTGCCTTTTCTAAGTTAAACGAGGACAAGAAAAAATACTTATCTTCTGTCATCAAACAAACAGTCAGCACATTCGCGTTGACAGTCACAATCGAGAAACTAGAGAATTACGTTTACTTGGAAACCAGGATTAACACCGATAATAATGTCAGCATAGAAATCCACTCTTGAAGTATTCGAAAGAAAGATTTTTCGGAAGATTTATGGGCCTTTACGCGGTGGCGACGGCGAGTACCGCCGTCGATGGAAGAATGAGCTGTATGTGCTTTAAAACGACATGGACATGGTGCAGCGAATTAAAACACAGTGGCTCCGCTGGCTTGACTATGTCGTTCGAATGGACATCGACGCTCCAGATCTGAAAGTATTTAACTCGGAACCCGCTAGTGGTAGCAGAGGAATAGGGAGGCCCCCACTGCGATGGAAAGACCAGGTGGAGAAATAGCCCGAACACAATGAAAACGACGAGCTACGTGCGGACCACAGCTGTCAAATTATTTTAACACATACTCTTATGTAGATAATTATTTTGGCGACGACAGGACTCCGCGACGACTGTGGTTGTGGCCATATTAGGTCTATTTCTATTTTTCCAGCGACAGATAAGGTTCTTCCCCTTCTTTTATGTCAAAATCATACAAATTCATGATGTCGCTGCAGCGCTCAAAGTAATAATGTCGCTATCGACAAAGCATTTAGATAACGAAGATAACTAATTGGAAGCTGTGGCCCATAGCTCGTCGTTTTCAATGTGCTCAGAACTAAAGACTAAGCTTCACTTGGCATTTCCAATTGGCGTCAGCTGGCACAGAAAAGAAACGACTGGCGTGCTTTATTGAACTCGACCAAAATCACTTAGGCGGTTACAGCGCCAAATAAGAAGAACAATTTTGACAAATAAATTGCTTAGGATGAGCCTGCCTGAAGCTATATAGTAAATAAAATTAATGTATAGCATTAATAATAACAACCACGCTGTCAAATTTAAATAGCGGCAAATCAGCTGAACTTGATAGTAGTAGGTTGAATAAGGAAATGCATTAGAAATAAGAGTTTACGGGGTGTGCATAGCTCAGTGGTTAGAGGTTCTGACTTTGCATACTGATTTAGCGAGTTCCATGCCTGCTGAAGTCTCAAAAAAATAAGTCTGATGAGGAGACGTGGTGATCTCCGAAATAGCAGCTAAGTATAATTTCTACCGCTTAGACTTTGTTGCTTTTTTCCATTTTTCCTAAAAAAAAACAAAACAAAAAATAGTAGTAAAAAGCTCAACAACAATATTGAAATAAATATTAACGAGCGCCAATAATATTTACAAACGAAAAATATTTTTTGTTTAATTTCTCTATGTAGGCAAATCATCAGATAACAAAAACGCATGAAAAATAAATTTCTATATAATATTGGTGGCAAACTATCGATATTGGACACCATCGTTATTTCTGTGAAATGACAATGTGAATTTTTCTACACGTGAAGATAGGTTTCAAATATCGCCGATGGTATATATGTTCATGATAGTCAGTACCATCGATAGTTGCCATAGTGATGCACAGTGTTGCCAAGTTTTGAATTTGAAAAGGCACTAAAACCCAAGAAAAATCTCTTTTTTTCTCGAAAAAAACACCAAATTTTTTATTGGAGCATTTAATGAACTTTGTATGCATACAAAATTTTATTGTAGGTATGTCGATTCAAATTAATAAAAATTGATGTTTCTTGCTCGCCGGTCGAAACTTCGTTATTCATTTTGCTGTAAGGAGATGCTGGTGTTTTTTTTTAATATTCGTAAAAAATATGACAAATTCAACCCAAATTAATGGTATAAACTCTTAGACTCTAAAGATCAATTTCTGGTCCCAGCAACATAGACGCTTTTGCAGGCAGTGGCAAATTACCATATTTAACTCTGGCATGATTAAAAGTGCAGCCACATATTTTTGTGACAAACATATCGATGGCTGAGTGGAAGATCGACCTATCTCGGCAGCCAGTTCGAAAACATTCTATCTCAAAAAACTTTTGAAGAACGCCCTATTTCAGAATTCGTTTCAAAAACGCCCTATCTCAGTTGCCGATTCAAAAAATCCCTATATCAGCATATTTTCAATACATTTTGAAGTGGGATAGGGCGTTTTTGAACCGAATTTTGAGATATGGTGTTTTTCAATAAAATTCTGAAATAGGGCGTTCTTGAAAAGTTTTTTGAGATAGAGCGTTTTCGAACTGGCAGCCGAGATAGGTCGATCTTCCACTCAGCCATCGATATGCTCTTTCGCTTTATTGTACCATGATTTTGTTTCCATTTTTGTAAAGTTCCATACGAAACTTCCAATTGCTCTAAATTTAACTTCTATTTTTGTTTCAGATTTACAGTTTTGGTGCCTTCAAACTAAAAAAAGGCACCGAAAAAGGCACCAAGCAGCATACTAAAAAATTTTCGCATTTTGAATTAAGAAAAGCGCTAAATTTAGTACGAAAAGCACTAAGTTGGCAACAGTGGTGATGCACCATCGTACTGTCGACATTGCCATCGGTAGTTTGCCACCACTACTATGTTAATTATATTGTAGGGTATAGGCAGCACCAGTCTTAAATGATTTAAATATGCAGAAATATACTACTGTAAATATACTACTGTATATATGTATGTGCATATATGGTGTGGATCTCTACTTAATTCTGGAATCATCTTCGGGAGGCATGCCAAACCTGCCGGCATATATCATATTTTTACGACCAAAAGCAACGTTATTATTCATTTATACCTCTATTCTGCAAATCTTTCGTATTCGGATTTTGCTACGAATCGTAGAAAAAGTATGCTGCACTCCGAATCGTATTTTCGAATTTTCGAAATTCGTAACAATGGAATGCTTAAAAACGAACGAGTAAGGCAAAGAACATAGTGACGCTACAAAGAGAACGATAAGACATTTTCGGATAATAGCGACAAAAACAAACCTTTATTTTACACACAGCACACATAGTGAAGCCAAAAGCGAAGAAAGCGACAAAGACCATAGCGACAAAAACAAAAAAAAAATTGTTTTCGATGCTTTCTGAGCTGACGGTTGCTTCACTATTAACCTTCGCTATTAACCGAAAATGTCACTATGTTCTTTGCCTAAGAAATTGACAGCTTTGTTGCGTAATTTTGTACGAAAACAATTCTGTGTCGGAGGCAAGATAAAAGATGTAAATCGATGTGTGTTTCCAGTAGTGATGGGCGAAATAGCGCTCTTTCAATATCAGTGAAAAGAGTGATTGCGATTTTTAAATCACAGTGATTTGTTACGGCTATTTCGATCGCTAGGTCTCTTAATAACATAGGGTTTACACCAGACAATACTGTTATGACTAGGGAATCCAATTCCGCAAAAGCGGGGTCCTGCAAACCATATCTTTACTCGTTGATACAAATTTTGAAATAAAAAACTGAAACGCAAATAACGCGATCAAGCAAATCAAACTACGTCCATGAAAATGTCCATTTAAAACAACTATATTCACAATGAAAAATAAAAATTTTTTAAATCACAATTTCTTACATGATAGAGGAAAATCACCAATCGCAACTTTTGTTGACTAGCTATTGCCAGATGTGATTTTCATTCAAATTAAAACAATCATATTCGCAAAGAAAAATAAAATAAATAATATAAAAAAAAACTTTTTAATATACATACAACGCTTTTATAAATGGACTAAAAAGTAGAAAATAATATTTCTCAGTCCCATAGAATTTGTTTTGATAACTTTTGATTTTGAAACTTTAGCAAAAGTCATTATAAACAAACTATGAAATTGAAAATGAAAAACGTGGAGCGCATGCAATACAAAGCATTCGATTTAATTGACAATAGTCAAACTACATAACGTAGACCTAAAATTTCTACAGCGAAAGTAGAACTTTGAAATCGATTTTAAGCGGTCGTTATTCATATACCCACATACATACATACATATATTACTTTTCATATCAATTCAAGTGTATTACATGCGCCCCACGCT
>NW_016157572.1:0-20468 GCF_001687245.7 Rhagoletis zephyria | reverse complement strand
AAAGCTAATAACCTCAAATACAATCTGTATCTTAAAGCTAAGAATCCAGCTCTCAAGGAAATTATAAGAAATATTTATTATAATTTCTGTTGCTTGAAAAAGCGCTTTGCTTTTGCTGTAAATTTTCATGAGGGAATAAATATACGAGCATTTTTTTTCTTGAGAGCTGCAAACTGATTTAAGAAATTTTGGTAGAAGAAAATTTCTTTTCCATTTCTCTTCCGTCCTTTTTTTTGAAGTCGGTTAAAAGCGTTTGAGTTCTGTTAATCTGTAGATAAAGTGCAGTTTATGAATTTTAAAACGTTTATTTATTTATTACATGCTGTACATAAAACTTGCATAAATGTATTTTAAAGAGGGTATTATCTGAAGCAAATTTTCAGTATTTTCCGGTGATATATTTTCAGAAATATAAAACCCCCCTAAAATATATTCCTGGGTGCGCCCCTGGATTGTATAGTTTACCATACCTATCAACTGGTTCATTAATTCATGTATTTGAAATGGCACTTGGAGTGCTCTTTGTCTAGTTTTGTCTAAAAAACGGCGTTCCTGCCTCACTACCGTTACCACCGCCATAGAAGTGATACACTTAAATACCAACAGCACTTCCGACATGGTTGAAAGTAGCGGGGAAATGACTACATAACAAACCAACCCAAACATAGTAGCAAAAAGTACGTAAAAATTTAAAATTAAGAAAATATTTATATACATATGTCCATTAGACTGATTCAAAAAAAAACGAGTTTTCGAAATTTGTGTGCGATGCATCAAAATCTTTGAAAGCTAAAGAAAAAACATTGTGCTGAAAATTTGAGAGAAATCGGTGGTCTTTAAGGTCGTGGTTATGCCTCCAATTTTAATTGGCAATCAAAAGAGAAAAATTTCGGTGATTGGTGAGAAGTGGTGACGATCTGTTTGCTGATTGGCGAGCACAGGGTTGCTTCTTAAAAAATGCATTTTTCCATTTCATACAATTTCGCACACAATGGCAGCACTGAAGTAAAAATGCAACTAAAAACGCATCAAAATTTAAGTCGGAAAAAAATGGAAGAAAAACTTTATATTTTTTCTTTCTTTAATATTTAATTTTTATAACAATATTTTTATAATATCTACTTTATAATAATAATAAAAAATATTTTTTACTATTATAATACTTTTTCGCTAAATAGCGTTTTGCCACCCTGAAAAATTGGCGTGCTGGCCGTTCTGTTCACCCAGCAAATCGTGCTGGCTGTTCGATTTCGAAAATTATCTCACTCCGTGCTATGCACAACAACAATTGCACGGTGATTGCCAATCGAAATTGGTGGCGTAACCACGGCCTTAGAGGTTGCTCAATGCGAGTTAAAATTTTTTTCCAAATCGCCTACCTGAAATACAGCTTCGTCAAAAATATCGTCTATCTACCACAAATATTGAGCTAAATGTTTGAAATTCGGCACATACCATTGCTAAAGACCATAAAATCGACTTATCTAAAATTTAATTTAAAAAATTGTTCACGTTAATAAATAATTAATGGTTAACTAGCGAAAATGAGTTAGTTAATAACAATTGATCCCAATAACTTCTTGAGACCAAAATTGAGAAGAACCTTTAGCACACCTTCAGAAATTATAATACAACAACAAGAACATCCGCACTCATATTTGATTAGAGTTAAACCACTTATTTACCTTCAGGGGTTAGTTGGGTTAAAATCTGTTCCACTTTTTGATTAGACTCTTACGCTTGGAGGAATATATTTTAGTCCAGCTCGAAAAGTGGAATAGTGTTTTATGTTATATAATCGAAATAAATGTGAATATATCGATTGTGTTGTCGCGTACTGGCCGCAACAAAATAATATTATTTTTTTTTTGTTTGTTCGAAGGACTATATACACAAGCTCTTATTAATTATGAAATGTACGATGAAACAAGACACATTTTTATTAAGCAGGTAAATTTATTTTTTTTTTTTAAATCAAATTTTATATATTTATTTTGATTTAAAAAAAAACTTTGTATGCATTTCAGCAGCGAGAGCGGAACTCATCATCAGCAACACGACTAAAACATTAGTATCGCTATTACATATGTANAAAAATTGTATATATATATATAAGTTCCACGATCCAATTATCGGATCTAAAGTAGATTAGTATGGGACCACCTCTGGGACACTACCTTTCCGATGCAAAAAGANCAGCATTCCTAAGCCTCGACCCCTACGTCGATGCTACTATAGGTACGGTGACCATCCGTCCTGTATTATACGGGACAGTCCTCTTTTTTTACCCATTGTCCTGGTAATTTATTTATTTTATACGGGACGCCAAATGTTCTGTATTTCTTTTAATGTTCTGTATTTCTTTTAATGTCCTGTATTTGTCCCGTATTAGGTGTTCTGACGCCTTAACAGCTCATAAAAATGGCATGCCTATGTACGAGTTTTTAGTGATGCTGGTAAGTTTCTTTATAAACAGTTATCATTTTCTAGTCTTATTATTAATTATTTTCTGATTCGAATCGAGGAATGCATACAGTGGCCAAAATAGAAACTCGGACTCGACATTTAAGTAAGTTTTGGCTATTTTTCCTTAGTTTATTTAATGCTCATTATTTACTGAATTGTATACGTCTTTGGTTTCGGTAGGGGTAAAATTTACGAAGATGTAACGCATAGCCCACCAAAAAATTTCGAAGGGCTTAGCATGTGTATTGCAGCACCAAATTTTTATTTTCATTAGAAGCTATTGCAAATTGTTGCATACATTTAGGCATATGCATAGTAAGAGGAAATGCGGTACAATTGATTATTACTTCCGATTATGCAAACTCCGGCCATGCATACGGCTTTGTACCTATAGTTGCGATCTTTTCGAGTTCGGACTAGTAAGAATCAGTAAGATTTTACTGGAAATCGATCCCGTACTCGGTTCTCTGACTAATGAAAGGACAAAAAAGGTCCTCTCTCTGTCATAAGTTACCAGTTTTATTCCGAAGATTTTTCGGTGATAAATTCTGGTAAATGTGTCAAACGATCAGCTGTAGTGTGTTTGGCAACCAAATTGTAAACAAAAGAAAAGTGTACTCTGCTAATTGGAGGTTATGTTAAAGTTGACAGAAGTTACCATTTTTTACTAGAAAGCGATCCCGTACCTTTCAATGTTACTCTCTCGCTCTGAGTGAATTTTTATTTTTTGACGGTTTTACTAGTTTTAGTCCGAGGAATACGGGATTGCACCTTATATGTATATGTGTGTACATATGTATGAACTCATTTTTTGCAACTGGTTTTGATATTCGTAGATGGTTTTAGGCATAGGTTTGGTAGCCTATTGATAAAACGAGTAATTTTTAAGCAAAAAACAAAACCGACTTCAATTCTCATAAAAAAAAAATTGTATATATATATATAAGTTCCACGATCCAATTATCGGATCTAAAGTAGATTAGTATGGGACCACCTCTGGGACACTACCTTTCCGATGCAAAAAGAATTATCGAAATCGGTTGACGTGGTCCAAAGTTATCAATAAAAAAAGATATTCCGACGAACTGATAACCTCCTCCTATTTTGGAAGTCGGTTAAAAAGAAGGCGAAAATTTAAAAAAATACTGAAATCATTGAAATAACTGGTACCGTTGATTACTGATGAACATACATGAATATGTGTACATGATTATACATATGTATGGATGATATAATGGCCCTGATCCAATAGATATTTTTCGTGTAAAATATATAAGATGTTTTAACGCCCTTGAGTCACAAGTATAGATATACAAGTATCATATTTTATAAATCATACCGATAATTTCATGTATTAAAAGAACTAAAAATGAAAAAGAATAACAAAAATGAAATCAGTAAAACGAATAAAATTAAGTGAAATTAATGTTTAACCCTTTCCCTGCAGTTGTACAATATATTGTACATTTAATTTTTTGTAACATTGGAAGCGTGCTACTAAAAATCGTTTTAATATTTTTGAAAAGAAACTAAACTTTATGAAGTTTTGGAATGTTCCGAATAGTTTACGCAAATTTCAAAATCGAAAACGTTTCAAAAATATTTTTAGAATTTAATTTAAAAATAGACCATTTTACAAAATTTAGGTGGCATGCAAGTTGTGGTAATTTGCTGTACAAAAAATACGTGAAAGTCAAGTAAAATCTCTAATAAAAGCACATAGTATGGAAATATAAAAAGCATTACATCATATAAAAATTGTTAAATTAAACTATCATGAATTAAAATATTTTTCCCGAGTGGTAAAAAAAAGTACAATATATTGTACATTTATACTGATATATTGAACAATNATGAAAGGACAAAAAAGGTCCTCTCTCTGTCATAAGTTACCAGTTTTATTCCGAAGATTTTTCGGTGATAAATTCTGGTAAATGTGTCAAACGATCAGCTGTAGTGTGTTTGGCAACCAAATTGTAAACAAAAGAAAAGTGTACTCTGCTAATTGGAGGTTATGTTAAAGTTGACAGAAGTTACCATTTTTTACTAGAAAGCGATCCCGTACCTTTCAATGTTACTCTCTCGCTCTGAGTGAATTTTTATTTTTTGACGGTTTTACTAGTTTTAGTCCGAGGAATACGGGATTGCACCTTATATGTATATGTGTGTACATATGTATGAACTCATTTTTTGCAACTGGTTTTGATATTCGTAGATGGTTTTAGGCATAGGTTTGGTAGCCTATTGATAAAACGAGTAATTTTTAAGCAAAAAACAAAGCCGACTTCAATTCTCATAAAAAAAAAATTGTATATATATATATAAGTTCCACGATCCAATTATCGGATCTAAAGTAGATTAGTATGGGACCACCTCTGGGACACTACCTTTCCGATGCAAAAAGAATTATCGAAATCGGTTGACGTGGTCCAAAGTTATCAATAAAAAAAGATATTCCGACGAACTGATAACCTCCTCCTATTTTGGAAGTCGGTTAAAAAGAAGGCGAAAATTTAAAAAAATACTGAAATCATTGAAATAACTGGTACCGTTGATTACTGATGAACATACATGAATATGTGTACATGATTATACATATGTATGGATGATATAATGGCCCTGATCCAATAGATATTTTTCGTGTAAAATATATAAGATGTTTTAACGCCCTTGAGTCACAAGTATAGATATACAAGTATCATATTTTATAAATCATACCGATAATTTCATGTATTAAAAGAACTAAAAATGAAAAAGAATAACAAAAATGAAATCAGTAAAACGAATAAAATTAAGTGAAATTAATGTTTAACCCTTTCCCTGCAGTTGTACAATATATTGTACATTTAATTTTTTGTAACATTGGAAGCGTGCTACTAAAAATCGTTTTAATATTTTTGAAAAGAAACTAAACTTTATGAAGTTTTGGAATGTTCCGAATAGTTTACGCAAATTTCAAAATCGAAAACGTTTCAAAAATATTTTTAGAATTTAATTTAAAAATAGACCATTTTACAAAATTTAGGTGGCATGCAAGTTGTGGTAATTTGCTGTACAAAAAATACGTGAAAGTCAAGTAAAATCTCTAATAAAAGCACATAGTATGGAAATATAAAAAGCATTACATCATATAAAAATTGTTAAATTAAACTATCATGAATTAAAATATTTTTCCCGAGTGGTAAAAAAAAGTACAATATATTGTACATTTATACTGATATATTGAACAATATATTGTACAAACGTCCGCAACGGTTGCAGTTGAACAGGCAATTAGGGTGGTTTCTGCCGTGGTTTTTGAAGAGCTTGTGCGATGTTGTTGCAGTAAAGGGTAGGTCTTTGATTTCTGGATCTACTGAAGGCAGAAAAACCGGGAAGCTTTATTAAAATGGGTCATTTGTATTTTATATTGCAATTTTATCTGACATTTTTCAAAATTTCTTTATATAATTCTCTTCTCATGGAGAAAATTAAAATTTTTTTAATGCAAATCTTAACTAAAGATACTTAAAAAGATATAAAATATTCATTCCAACATATCTGCAGTAAAATCAATTATTTTGTATATGAATAAGTTCATTATCAATGAAATAAAACTTTTATTCCGTCAAACTTAGTCAAATACTTATTGAGTTTTCTTAAGTTTTTGTACTCCTTTGCGGACTTTTGTACAATATATTGCACAAATTTGAGGTAGACCTAATAGCTACCCAAAACAACTTTTGAATATTTTTTCTTTACTTTTGGTATTATGAGGCTCTATGAACCTTGTAATTAAGAGGACACATTTTTATATTCATCAGGGACGGATTTGACCGGAATGGGTTAATTAAACTTAACCTACATGTCTATGTATGTAACTGAATCGCCTAATAATAGGTTTACATATAAAAAGATTATCCTCGTTTTCGAGCTTAACCCTCTAGTAGGCCAATTTTTTTATGAGTTGAAAAATTCAGGGATGGGTGATTTTAGCACGAGAAATCCAAAACTGATGTCCATTTCGATCTCTGACAGTAACTTTTTCCTACAGGGGAGAAAAACCAAGACCGTCTGGAGAGGGGCTCGCCGATATACTTACACATATTTTCAGCTTTCTCTTACACAATGTTGACCTACGAACCGGCAATCCCGTCTGCAGACGGTCAAAAATGCAAACTTGGATTTTGAATGTCGGCAAGCCGGTCTGTAGACGGTCTGTGTTCGGAAGCAATTTTCTCCATTTCGAATGGTGACATAATTATAAAACTTATATTAAAATACGGTGCTTCTAACAACGAAATCCAAAGAATTTTTTTATATCAAAAAATTGATCAAAAGAAAAATTTCTTTAATTACGAAATTACTAAATAGCAAGAAATAATTAATTTTAACCGTGTTTTCAAAATCTGTAATTCAACTGCCGATTAAAATAAAACGGATTGACATAACGGATTAAAATTTACACCGCCGTAAAGGTACGATTTTTGTCTAAAGATCGTGCCTTACGAATATAGAAGAAAATTATTATAGGTGCACTAAAAAGGTGTTTAGTTAACGACCGTCTGGAGGCGGTTCAGCCTACTAGAGGGTTAACTCCTTAATCTGTAATTAGGAAAAGAGAATAGCCACACAAATTTAGGCAATTATAAAATTATCTGAGATTAAACCGATAACTTTTTGGTGTCTAACCTAGTTTTACCGATTATACTTGCGAAGAAGAGGAGGAATGTCAAATATAAATTGACGCTAGCAAGGAAAAGAGGTTTGTAAAGGTATTTTTAATAAAATATTAAGTTAAAATATATTTAAATAGCATAATATGTGTAGCAGAAAAAATCGACCACGGTGGCAGAGAAGAAGCCTAACTTCTCCTCGAGTTGTGAGAATAACAAGCACAACCAATTTGACAGCTAACGAGCTTTGATTGAGACTATATTTATAGGTAAAAGTACATTTATGCGTTGCCGTACGCATATGTTTACACATCAAATTTCATGAGTACCTTGTACTCACGCCTTTTTTTTTCTAAAAAAATTTCTCTTCAATTGTATGAAGAACCTTTAAATGAAAGAACCGGATTACAAAAAAGTGTGCCAGGGAGTGACTTTTTTCGTTCAAGCTGAACGCACAGCAATATCGTCCAATTTGGGATTCCTCAAAAGGATTTCCCAGAATATGTTAAATACTATTGCATTTACCTACAGTCACTTTTTCACATAATGGAATTAACTAAAATATTTATGTATGTATATCTAAACACTTATTGAACGTCCCCTGCTTTCATATAGCGACAAATTTAGAAACCGCGAAAAATGTGCTCCTTCGGTGACTAATGAAACCATTCCACACCAGTTTTCAAGACTACATAAATGGACCTAAAATGGGCGTGCTCACTCTAATTGTAGTATGTTAATGTACTTATATAAATACTCATATGCTTGAAACTACTATTAACTTATCAAACGATTCCTAATCTTTGATAATACATGTTTGACTTCATTCGCCACGATCTTGAAAACTGACCAAATCGGCGCGACCAAGTTCATGGTCATTTTAATATTTTATAAATATCCGAAAGCATTAAAACGTTTGAAATAAATCTCGTCTTGCTTTTTTTATTTTTCACTTGGTTGTTGAAGTAATGAAGAATTGAAAATTCATAAGCGAAAATGACAGTTTTCGCAAGTTTTATCTTAATATCATACAAACTTGTACACTTATTGAAAAATGATAAATGAACGTGAGGTACTAAATTTAATAACCCTCCATTTGATATATCGTCCTGTTTATAACAGTTAAGGGATTCCATAGATATTACAAGCAAAAGTTTCATTTTCAAAATTCATACACTTTGATTCAATTGCGCGAGCTAAAGAGAAGTTCTAAATTAATCTTTCTTGGCCAATAACAATTGGCTTAGACCTAAGACATAATAAGAAAACTGTTACAATACGGTCAAATGTCTTTTATTTTCCCCCATACAAAATCGACCCAGCCTACTTTACATGCTTCTCGAAATTATTCGTGACGATAATGATATCGTCCACGAAAGCAAAGATATGGGGCTCTAACTCTGGACCTATGACCGAATCTATAAATCTTTGCCAAGTCGAAGGCGCATNCACAACCGAAGGCCTTTACCCCCTTCCTACATTCTTTTGAGACATGACCGAACCGCTTGCAATTAAAACAACGGGTATTAGGCCGCGCCCGAGGCATAGGCCAGGTCAGGCTCCAATAGACCCTTGGCCTTGTCAATCGTTGGGGGAACAAACGCTTCAGCCGACGACCTAATTGATTCCAACTTCCTGCCTAACGCGACTAGTTCCGCCACTGACCCAGGGTAACTAGTCCCAAATGGCTTTGATAAAGTGGCAGAAGATTCGCCCTGATAATTCCTAACAACCTACTCTCAGACAACGGCTCCTGCAATCTGCCAAACATAATGTTCATCGCCGCCNCTGGTTTTGATAAAGTGGCAGAAGATTCGCCCTGATAATTCCTAACAACCTACTCTCAGACAACGGCTCCTGCAATCTGCCAAACATAATGTTCATCGCCGCCACATACACTCTGATGGACTCATTCGCTCCCTGAGTCCGCCGGCGTATCCCGTCCATCAACAAATCGTCGTAGTTGGAGGGCAAAAACTCCAACTTCAACTCCCTGACCAGTTCCTCCCAACTATCTAACGAACGCCTAACCGACCGAAGCCACAACAGCGCTCTACCCGAAAACAGGTCGGCCGCACCTCAAAAAAGTTGAGCGGGAGTCACACCGCGAGCCTCGCCCAACTCGTCGACCCTCTCCAAAAACGCGTGCACCGAAAGTCCCGACCTCTCACCGTCGAAGCGCACGTCCCACTTCGAAAGGTTTTCCGGCTTCAGAGTCCCGCCTGCTCGTCGGTCACGTCGCACACTGGTCCCAAATTAAGAAATTATGGAATTAGGGTCAAAATTCAAGGAATCGATCTGATTTTTTTTTCTGTGGACAGCCTACGAAATCATAAATAACTTTTATTTTTAGCAATTTTGTAAAATATGGCCTACTTTTTAAGAACTAAATTATAATTTTTGTTGTTATATGGAGAAAAAACCATTTTTAGAATTTTAAAGCGCACTTACCACGGATCCGAAAGGCGGCTTATGGCACATTGTAGAGGGTATTACTGTCCACAATTTCTTTGTAGACAAATATTATATAATTCTGCGACCCTAAAAAAAAAACAGACTCTTAAAACAAATTTTAACTGCAATATTAAAACTAAAGGCGTTATAGGGTTAATTACAGTTAATAACACAATAAACTATAAGTGTGGACTATCTTTGGATCCGAATCCGGTGAAGATTCGTATTACTTTGTATACGAATATTTCTGGTGGAGATTTTGAATTTTTTTTAACCGCTTAAGTTTCTTCCGTCAGACACATATGTATGCATATTAAAATACAGGTAGTTTATATGTAAGTCGGTGTATCATAAGTATAATGTATTCTATGGCCTTCAAATATGTAGTTATAATAGATTGGCGCTTACACATATGTTAGTGTTTGGCCGATCTTCTCCTCCGACTTGTGGCGTGTGTCTTGATGTTGTCACACAAAGAGGAGGGACCTACAGTTTTACGCCGACTCCGAACGGCGATTGTATTTCTATGAGAAGGTGTTTTTCATGGCAGAAATACACTCGGAGGTTTGCCACTGCCTGCCGAGGGACGACCACTGTTAAGAAAAAAACCTTTTTCTATATTTTTTGGGATGTTGATTTGACCAGAGCTTGAACCCAGGTGCTGATGTATGAAACCGCGCACTGCTTACCACTACACCACAGTGGTCAAAATATGAAGTTACACAGAATAAAAAAAAATTTACCAATCGAGCCTTGGTTTCATAATTTCCTTGAAAGGCGTGCAAATGCTTTTATTTGCAAATACCCTTTTTGCCTGAAGTTCTAGGAGTAGGATAAGTTTGCTAACTACTAGCATTCTAACGAAAAGGAAATAATAAACCTTTTCAGATTCTTCGAAACCTTCAAAGGTAGTTATATGCAAACATTGAACGACATTTCTACTGAATATAAAGAATCGCCGCACTATNAATGTATTCTATGGCCTTCAAATATGTAGTTATAATAGATTGGCGCTTACACATATGTTAGTGTTTGGCCGATCTTCTCCTCCGACTTGTGGCGTGTGTCTTGATGTTGTCACACAAAGAGGAGGGACCTACAGTTTTACGCCGACTCCGAACGGCGATTGTATTTCTATGAGAAGGTGTTTTTCATGGCAGAAATACACTCGGAGGTTTGCCACTGCCTGCCGAGGGACGACCACTGTTAAGAAAAAAACCTTTTTCTATATTTTTTGGGATGTTGATTTGACCAGAGCTTGAACCCAGGTGCTGATGTATGAAACCGCGCACTGCTTACCACTACACCACAGTGGTCAAAATATGAAGTTACACAGAATAAAAAAAAATTTACCAATCGAGCCTTGGTTTCATAATTTCCTTGAAAGGCGTGCAAATGCTTTTATTTGCAAATACCCTTTTTGCCTGAAGTTCTAGGAGTAGGATAAGTTTGCTAACTACTAGCATTCTAACGAAAAGGAAATAATAAACCTTTTCAGATTCTTCGAAACCTTCAAAGGTATATGCAAACATTGAACGACATTTCTACTGAATATAAAGAATCGCCGCACTATTCCCAAATCAAGAAATTATTAAATTAGGGCCGAGATACCAGGAATCGATCTCATTTTTTTCTGTGGACTTTTATTATAAGCAATTAAGAAAATATGGCCTACTTTTAAAAAAAAAAAGATAAGTCTGCGACTTGAAAAGATACAGGAACTTAATAAGAATTTTAACTGAAATAGCAAAATTAAAGGCATTAGAGAGGGTTTAATCGAGCTAATTACAACTAAGAATACAATAAACTATAAATTTAGACTAGCTATGCAACTGGATCCGGTAGAGATTCATTTTCGATTTCACGCAGGCCGTATGGAAATTGGTCTTCCTTGAGCATTTCCACTGCTTCTGAAAACATCTCTTGACTTTTCACTTTACCAAATTTTGGTTTTATGTGCGTTATACGGTAGACAAACGGGCTCGATTATTTGCATAACCAGCCTTAATTTGCTTTAACTCATGCATTTTCCTCTTTAAAATGAGCATAAGCAGCAACAAATGCACGAAATTTTTGGGAATTAACTCGGATCCGGGGAATTTTCGATGACAACACTGCTAAAAACGGCCAGTTGTTGTCTTTTGTACAAGTAAGCAAACGAAGCAGTCGAGTTTCGCGTACGCGGTAGCCGACTGGTGAGAGTTGCGAGCTACAAGCCTGTAGCTGCCAGGTTCGATACTCGGTCGGAGCGATTGCGAAAAAATTTTTGTTTTTATTATTTATTTTATATTTTTTTATTTTATTTTATTTATATATTTAATTTTACTTTATTTTAGTTTCATTTGCTTTATTTTATATCACATTTCTTATTTTACTATTAGTTAATATAAATTTTTAGAGATGACTTTTGTTAAAAATACAACAACAAATAACTGAAAGTAAAGTAAAAAAAAATATAGAGCTTATAAAAAAAAGAATGAAAAAGATATTAAAAAAGTATACTCGCCGTGAGACTCGAACCCACGAACTTGCGGCTGGTTTATTCGCATTACTGCCGTCTGTAAGGGTAAACTTTTAATTTGCATTTATGCTTATTAATTCAAATTAATTTTCTCCGACTGTCTACCATATTATATAACGATCTGAACTTATCAAAAAGTTGTGCAGGATATCTTCGTTGGTTTGTATTCGGCCAATCTTTCGCGAATGTTTTCCTATTGTATTGTACACCGAAAGGGCAAGGAACATGTGGCTCCAGATATGTTGTCTCATAGTGTGCCAGTTGTTTCTGAATTTTCCACTAGTGAGCCTTGGTTGGTGAAAACGATTCGCTCTGTTTTAAAGGAACACTTGCCATATCGAGCGTGTAGAGTAGATGGTGGCTACCTCTACAAATTCGTTAGGTCGAAGTTCCCCTCTATCTATGGAAACTCGTCGGATTGGAAAAAGGTTCTAGGGCGCCAGGAAAGGTTGGTGGTTCTAAAGAAATATCATGATGACCAGTTGGCGGGTCATATGGGTACTTAAAAACTTTTGCTAGGGTTGCACAAAAATTTTATTGGCCACAGATGAAGGCGGATATAGCGAAGTATGTGAGGAATTGTAAAGTTTGTCAGCAGGTTAAGCCTGATAATTCATAGCCTGCTGAGGGTATGGTTGAGAGGTCCAAGGCAGTCGAGCCTTGGGAAATAATTTGCGTAGATCTGGTAGGGCCTTGTTGAAGTCGACCCAAGGCTACCAGTATATTTTAACGGTAGTAGATTACTTTTCGAAATTCCCACATTTTCCCCCTTACGGACTGCCCCGGCGAAGGGCATCTGTAAGAGTCTTGAGGATAAGGTATCTGCCCCGGCGGAGGGCATCTGTAAGATTCTTGCGGATACGGTATTTCTTTTGTCCGGAGTTCCTCGGTCGGTGGTCTGCGACAACGGACCCCAGTTCAGGAGTACTGAACTGCGGGGGCTCTGCGGTGCATATGGTCCCCAAATCCGATACACCGCCCACTATCACCCGCAGGCTAATCCGGCCGAAAGGATAAACCAGATAATTAAGACAACACTTAGGGCTTGCGTATCGGATAACCAGAGGATTTGGGACCAACATTTAGCTAAGGTAGCTTGCTGCATTAAGTCAGAGCAGCATGATGTTTTAGGAGCCACGCCATATTTTGTCAACTTTGGTAGGGAGATGGCGTTAGAACGTAGCAGGGACTATATTGATTCATTGGGAGATCAGGAGAGGAGAGATTGTCAGGAACTAGCAAGCAAGCTCGAAGATATTAGGCGGGTTGTGAGGTCTAGGTTAGAAGAGGCCAGTGCCAAGTTAGCGAAGCAATATAACCTTAGAAGGAGAGACGTTCAGTATATGCCAGGAGAGCTAGTTTGGCGGAAGAATTTCATTCTGTCAGATGCAGCAAATTTTTTAGTAAAAAAGAAGGTGTCGCCATGGACGTATGTTCTGTTGGACGAAGCAGGTCGGGATAAAGGGACATGGAATGTGAAGGAGTTATGGCCATACAGGGATGGATAGGAAATAGGTTTGTCGGAAAAAGAAAGCGGGCTTTTTTTTTAAGGAGGAAGGGGTGCGGTTGTCGCGTACTGGCCGCAACAAAATATTCCTCTGTTACCCCTTCGTTATATTTACCTATTTCCTTGCACTCCAACCGATAGAAGTGAAGTCTACCGACACTCAAGTGTACATATGTATTTACATACCATAGTAGGATGAGCTCAAGTTGAGCGAAATAGTTGTTTGTCGGTGGAGCGCCACCGCAAAGGGGAAAAGTCTCCATTAGGGTATTCTGTGTAACTACATATTTGAAGGTCATAGAATACATCATACTTATGATACACCGACTTACATATAAACTACCTGTATTTTAATATGCATACATATGTGTCTGACGGAAGAAACTTAAGTGGTTAAAAAAAATTCAAAATCTCCTCGAGAAATATTCGTATACAAAGTAAAACGAATTTCCACCGGATTCAGATGCAAAGATAGTCCAAACTTATAGTTTGTTGTGTTATTTACTGTAATTAACCCTATAACGCCTTTAATTTTAAAATTGCAGTTAACTTTTTTTTAAGTGTCTGTATTTTTTAGGGTCGCAGACTTATATAACAGATGTCTAGAGAGAAATTGTGGACAGTAATACCCTCTACAATGTGCAATAAGCCGAATTTCGGACCCGTGGTAATTGCGCTTTAAAATTCTAAAAATGCGTTTGTCTCCATATAACAAAACAAAATATAATTTTTTCTTAAAAAGTAGGCCATATTTTACAAAATTATTAATAATATAAGTTATTTATAATTGCATAGGCTGTCCGCAGAAAAAAAATCAGATCGAGTCCTTAAATTTTGACCCTAATTCCATAATTTCTTAATTTGGGACCATTGTGCGACGTGACCGACGAGCAGGCGGGACTCTGAAGCCGGAAAACCTTTCGGAGTGGGACGTGCGCTCCGACGGTAAGAGATCTCGACTTTCGATCTACGCGTTTCTGGAGAGGGTCGACGAGTTGGGCGAGGCTCGCGGTGTGACTCCCGCTCAACTTTTTCGAGGTGCGGCCGACCTGTTTTCGGGTAAAGCGCTGTTGTGGCTTAGGTCGGTTAGGCGTTCGTTAGGTAGTTGGGAGGAACTGGTCAGGGAGTTGAAGTTGGAGTTTTTGCCCTACAACTACGACGATTTGTTGATGGACGGGATACGCCGGCGGACTTAGTGAGCGAATGAGTCCATCAGAGTGTATGTGGCGGCGATGAACATTATGTTTGGCAGATTGCAGGAGCGGTTGTCTGAGAGTAGGTTGTTAGGAATTATCAGGGCGAATCTTCTGCCACTTTATCAAAGCCATTTGGGACTAGTTACCCTGGGTCAGTGGCGGAACTAGTCGCGTTAGGCAGGAAGTTGGAATCAATTAGGTCGTCGGCTGAAGCGTTTGTTCCCCCAACGATTGACAAGGCCAAGGGTCTATTGGAGCCTGACCTGGCCTATGCCTCGGGCGCGGCCTAATACCCGTTGTTTTAATTGCAAGCGGTTCGGTCAAGTCTCAAAAGAATGTAGGAAGGGGGTAAAGGCCTTCGGTTGTAGTAGGCCTGTGGCTATGAAGCGGGACTGCTCGGTGTGTGCAGCGGAGGTGGTCGGCGGCACCACAACCCGTTCAGGTCGGAGTCGAAGTCGAATAGCAGGGCGAATAGTTGGTCAGATACGAGGTCGAATGTTAAGTCGGGAAACGGAGGTAGACCCCTGGGGCAGCAGGTCGGGTAGTCTTATAGGCCAAGTTAGGAATCCTGCTTACCCCCAGCTGGTTAGGTTTTGAGAATTCGAATATTCGGTTGGCGTATTCCTTGGTTGTGGGCAGCTTCAATAAGCGTCCGCACTTAAACATAAAGATTTTCGAAGCAAATTTTAGGGTGTTTTCAGATTCTGGAGTGACAAGGACGGTGACTGGTAAATTCGGGTGGAATATTTTGAGTTCTTGGGGCGTTAGGGCGTCTTCTTTACCCAACTCTTTAAAAGTGGCTTTGGCGGATAGAGGCCATGTCTCAGTTTTAGGTTCGGTTTAGTTGCCAACCGAGGAGGAGGGCAAGTCGGTCCTCCTGGAGTGCCTCGTAGTTCCCCGGTTGCCTTAGAGTCTTATCCTTGGTGTCGATTTTTGGACGAAGGCGTGTATCATCCTGGATTTGATGAAGATGAGGTGGAGCTTTTCTCAACCTGAACAGGCGTCGTTGGCGGCGATAATGGGCCACTCCGGGCTAGGCAGTGGAGAGTCTACGGCCTTTGAGCAGATAGTGGCCCGAGCGTTCAAGGCTATGCCTGAAGGGTTAGGTCAAACCCACCTTATCGAACATAAGATTTGGGTCAAGGCAGGAGTCGAACCTGTCAAACAACGTTATTACCCCGTGTCTCCCGTCATACAATTAAGAGACATGCTCGACAAGGGTGTCATTGAGAAGTCACTTAGTTATTGGGCGTCCCCTGTAGTTATGATTAGAAAGAAAGGGTTTTAAATTAATACACAAAAAGATAGCTACCTCTTGCTTTATGTGTCGGCGACCTTAGACAAGCTAAGGGACGCTAGCTTGTCCAGTCTGGACATTAAGTCTGCGCATTGGCAAATTCCGGTGGATGAGCAGTCGAGGCCCTTCACAGCGTTCACGGTGACAAGTAGGGGTCTCTTCCAGTTTAGGAGAATGCGATATGGGTTGCATAATGCGCCTTCGACTTGGCAAAGATTTATAGATTCGGTCATAGGTCCAGAGTTAGAGCCCCATATCTTTGCTTTCGTGGACGATATCATTATCGTCACGAATAATTTCGAGAAGCATGTAAAGTAGGCTGGGTCGATTTTGTATGGGGGAAAATAAAAGACATTTGACCGTATTGTAACAGTTTTCTTATTATGTCTTAGGTCTAAGCCAATTGTTATTGGCCAAGAAAGATTAATTTAGAACTTCTCTTTAGCTCGCGCAATTGAATCAAAGTGTATGAATTTTGAAAATGAAACTTTTGCTTGTAATATCTATGGAATCCCTTAACTGTTATAAACAGGACGATATATCAAATGGAGGGTTATTAAATTTAGTACCTCACGTTCATTTATCATTTTTCAATAAGTGTACAAGTTTGTATGATATTAAGATAAAACTTGCGAAAACTGTCATTTTCGCTTATGAATTTTCAATTCTTCATTACTTCAACAACCAAGTGAAAAATAAAAAAAGCAAGACGAGATTTATTTCAAACGTTTTAATGCTTTCGGATATTTATAAAATATTAAAATGACCATGAACTTGGTCGCGCCGATTTGGTCAGTTTTCAAGATCGTGGCGAATGAAGTCAAACATGTATTATCAAAGATTAGGAATCGTTTGATAAGTTAATAGTAGTTTCAAGCATATGAGTATTTATATAAGTACATTAACATACTACAATTAGAGTGAGCACGCCCATTTTAGGTCCATTTATGTAGTCTTGAAAACTGGTGTGGAATGGTTTCATTAGTCACCGAAGGAGCACATTTTTCGCGGTTTCTAAATTTGTCGCTATATGAAAGCAGGGGACGTTCAATAAGTGTTTAGATATACATACATAAATATTTTAGTTAATTCCATTATGTGAAAAAGTGACTGTAGGTAAATGCAATAGTATTTAACATATTCTGGGAAATCCTTTTGAGGAATCCCAAATTGGACGATATTGCTGTGCGTTCAGCTTGAACGAAAAAAGTCACTCCCTGGCACACTTTTTTGTAATCCGGTTCTTTCATTTAAAGGTTCTTCATACAATTGAAGAGAAATTTTTTTAGAAAAAAAGGCGTGAGTACAAGGTACTCATGAAATTTGATGTGTAAACATATGCGTACGGCAACGCATAAATGTACTTTTACCTATAAATATAGTCTCAATCAAAGCTCGTTAGCTGTCAAATTGGTTGTGCTTGTTATTCTCACAACTCGAGGAGAAGTTAGGCTTCTTCTCTGCCACCGTGGTCGATTTTTTCTGCTACACATATTATGCTATTTAAATATATTTTAACTTAATATTTTATTAAAAATACCTTTACAAACCTCTTTTCCTTGCTAGCGTCAATTTATATTTGACATTCCTCCTCTTCTTCGCAAGTATAATCGGTAAAACTAGGTTAGACACCAAAAAGTTATCGGTTTAATATCAGATAATTTTATAATTGTCTAAATTTGTGTGGCTATTCTCTTTTCCTAATTACAGATTAAGGAGTTAACCCTCTAGTAGGCTGAACCGCCTCCAGACAATCGTTAACTAAACACCTTTTTAGTGCACCTATAATAATTTTCTTCTATATTCGTAAGGCACGATCTTTAGACAAAAATCGTACCTTTACGGCGGTGTATCCGTCCGTCAATCCGTTTTATTTTAATCGGCAGTTGAATTACAGATTTTGAAAACACGGTTAAAATTAATTATTTCTTGCTATTTAGTAATTTCGTAATTAAAGAAATTTTTCTTTTGAACAATTTTTTGATATAAAAAAATTCGGTGGATTTCGTTGTTAAAAGCACCGTATTTTAATATAAGTTTTATAATTATGTCACCATTCGAAATGGAGAAAATTGCTTTCGAACACAGACCGTCTACAGACCGGCTTGCCGACATTCAAAATCCAAGTTTGCATTTTTGACCGTCTGCAGACGGAATTGCCGGTTCGTAGGTCAACATTGTGTAAGAGAAAGCTGAAAATATGTGTAAGTATATCGGGGAGCCCGTCTCCAGACGGTGTGGTTTTTCTCCCCTGTAGGAAAAAGTTACTGTCACAGATCGAAAAAAATTGGCCTACTAGAGGGTTAAGCTCGAAAACGAGGATAATCTTTTTATATGTAAACCTATTATTAGGCGATTCAGTTACATACATAACATGTAGGTTAGGTTAGAAATTAAACATTAATTTCACTTAATTTTATTCGTTTTGCTGATTTCATTTTTTTTTTGTTCTTTTTCATTTTTAGTTCTTTTAATACATGAGATTATCGGTATGATTTTTAAAATATAATACTGGTATATCTATACTTGTGACTCAAGGGCGTTAAAATATCTTGAAAACACCACATCAATTACTGTTTTTGAGCTTGTTTGAGCGTTTCTATTTGTATATATTCCTAAATTTAGTTCTTCCATTTCGGCATTTCCTTTTACTCTCGTCTTCCATTTGTGCAATCTTGTATTAGCTCTGATCCACCACTCAATGAACTAACAGGTTTTTACACAAACTTGCAGGAAGGATCCCGTACTCCAAAATCATGTAAATGAGAGCGATTTTTGGAGAGTTGATTAGAGAATGAAGTTGCAAGATTTTAACCGATGCTTTTTTTGTTCCCGTAATTTTTGCTGTTACTCACTTTTTACTCTCACTTCATATAGTGATTTTGCTATTTAACATTTTTACATTATTTTACACGAAAAATATCTATTGGATCAGGGCCAAGAATGATAGAATACAAGATTGCGCCGATTGCAGCAGAATTCGTGAGAGTAATTTTAGCGTGACGTCATTGTAGAGTTGACAACTGAGAGCGGCGAGGATGAGGGCGACTAGTGATGTGCTGAATTGTCCCCAATACTCGGTACCCAATACTTAAAAAATATTTCGGTATCCGATACCGATTATTTACATTAAACCTTCGCCATTATATGCATTTCAGGTTTAGAAAAAACTTTCATTACTAATTTATATGATATCGGCTAAAACACTTGAACTTATCGCCACAGAAAAATATTATTTTATCAGTTTTAACCTTAGTCGATCCAAGGTTCAAGAAAAATACTTTGACGGATGAAGAAGCCTTTCAGGGGAGAGATTCTGTAGCCAGTTAGCGACAAGTTTCGGATCGATATCGCACTTGTTGACTTACAAATATTTGATATCAAACGTCGACAAAACCGATACCGATTCGAAAATTGTCGTTAACTGGTTACAGAATCTGTCCCAGGCCTACAAAAATGATATCGTCCGATTCAGCTGGAACAAAAATGCTTCAAACAAGTAAGGGTTTCTCTGTATTATGGCATCGAACCGACATATATACATCTTTCATTTGAATCAGTAAAAAAGCTCTATTGGCTCTTACATTCGGGTTTTGTTAGGCGTTTTTTCCATATTTTTGGCCTATGTGCGCTTTTATTCGAAACCTAAATGTTTCGGTACCGAGTATCGAGAGTATTGGGTACTTAAAAGTATTGACTCAGCACATCACTACTGCTGTCTGCTCTACTATGACGTCACCAAAACAGCTGATTCTGTCAAAATCACTGAGAGCCGAGTAGCGGTATCGGCATCGGCGCCACCTCTGTATTCTCTCCACCGTGGATCAGGGCCATTATATCATCCATACATATGTATAATCATGTACACATATTCATGTATGTTCATCAGTAATCAACGGTACCAGTTATTTCAATGATTTCAGTATTTTTTTAAATTTTCGCCTTCTTTTTAACCGACTTCCAAAATAGGAGGAGGTTATCTGTTCGTCGGAATATTTGTTTATGTATAACTTTGGACCACGTCGACCGATTTCGATAATTATTTTTGCATCGGAAAGGTAGTGTCTCAGAGGTGGTCCCATACTAATCTACTTTACATCCGATAATTGGATCGTGAAACTTNTATATATATATATATATTCTTTTTTTATCAGAATTGAATGCGGCTTCGTTTTTTGCTTAAAAATTACTCGTTTTATCAATAGGCTACCAAACCTATGCCTAAAACCATCTACGAATATCAAAACCAGTTGCAAAAAATGAGTTCATACATATGTACACACATATACATATAAGGTGCAATCCCGTATTCCTCGGACTAAAACTAGTATAACTGTCCAAATATAAAAATTCACTCAGAGAGTCACATTGA
>NW_016157571.1:201823-250628 GCF_001687245.7 Rhagoletis zephyria | reverse complement strand
ATCTATGTAATGCTTAGCAATTGTAAACAAATTTATTTGCTTATGGAAACATTGTTCATCACATGTTGTTAATTGTAGGCTTATGTCTGTCTACTTGTTGGGATATAAAGTTATCTAGAATTTTTAGATTTTTTACTCAACATTTTTATACATACATATGTATGTGTGTTATTGCATTTCAATTTAAAATAGTTGTGTGACATGAAATGCCCATTTGTGCGATAATACAAGTTTTCTCTTTGTTCATTTCCCCCATTAGCGGATCATGCAACGACAAATACGCTTTCAATTTTAATAACTACTAATAAACATGTACATATGTATGTACATATTTCTGCGTATATAAGTACATACAATGCATTTCTTCCATTACGGCGTGTTTGCTTTTGCTTTTAATTACCGGTGTAATCTACACCAAAAAAATATAAAAATATAGCTATGCATGATTCACAAACTATGAGAAGATAATATGCATAGGTACATACTTACATGCAAATGTATGTATGTACAAATCCAAATATATTTTTACAATTATAGTTAGATCAGCTCTTGCCCAAGGATATTAGTCACTTTAGCTGGCTGGCTAAGTATTCAGGGACTCGAAGTAGTCCATCACTATCGTCTGCCAATAAAAATTGTCGAAATAATTCTTTCGATATTTTGTGCTGGCTTAAATTTCTTGACACCTGCTTGTTCTAAAAATATGAAATTGCTCTCAATGACGTCAAAATTATGGTACCTAATTAACTGTACTAATGATTCAATATATAATTAAAAGTTTGCTTCCTAGTGACATTCGAGTTTTGACACTCCCTTAACTCCCTTACAATGGGTTGCACACCCACACGCACCCAAACACGGTACCTGGCATCCAGATTTTGGGATGAAAACTAATTTTTCCCGCCTTTGCTAAAAAGGGACGTATTTAAGGGCTATGAAGACAATTAAAAGCGAAATGATTTTATTCCACCTTTATATTATTGAGATCCTCAGTGCTGAAGTGCGAAAAAATAAACGACATTTTACTCCTTCTTAGCCAAGACGCAGCCTGTCGGTATACCGTTATTGCAGGCATAAATATTTCGAACCCAAGATATTTAGGCCCATGAAACCTCGAACCCCGGGATCTGCGATAATAGCATATTCCTTGGTCACTCACATCTAATAAGATTCACCGATTAACTGCAGCATAGCGGGAATGCTTTATATTAATCTGTGCGATGGCCAAATTTTTTGCTTCCTCGGAGGAAGATCTCTCCAGCGGAGCTTAGTTACAAATTCGAATTCGAGATTGTTCTCCCTTTAGTCCTTCCAGACGTACTAAAGTGGGTAATTCTTCGTTTTCTTCATCGTTGTTGCGCTCTCTGCCTCGAAATATCTTCTCTTTAGAATGTCCCAAACTAAAGTCGATTTTGCAACCCAGTTTTTCTATTGCGGCGAATCATCTTTCGTTCCCTCGAACCTCAGTTAAGCTTTCCATGCAAACTTTAGGGTTCATAATGCCCAAGTATTAGAGCAGCTTTGCCGCCGTCTTCATACAGAGCGAAAACCACCTAATAAAATAGAACAAACGTAAGAAAATATCTTTAAGATTTTTCTAAATTCAATAAGAATTTTTATATGAAATCTCTAAAGACCCTCTATGGAATATTCTCCCTTCTTTGTCTGTTTTATTCCTTAGTCCAGAAGCTTTTCGTAGAGATAATCTTCTTGTTGCTATAGAACAATTTTTCCCCTGTGCATCCTCATTGTGAATAACCGAATCCGAAAATATCTTTCTGATAGATACTTTAGGATCGAACCAAGTTATCAAGCCTTCGGTGTTGGCTTATATGCTCTCCATCGCCAAGCCCGGAAGCTGCACCTCGATCTGTGGCCACTTGTCAAGGACAGGTTTTGCGCAGTTAGATGACTGCTTGAATATATATCGGCAGTGTTTCATCAGAATGCATGCTGCCTTTTCACAAGCTATTTTTTAATTTCAGTTTTCTACGTCCACTTTTTACCAAAAAAAAAAAGGCGTTGCACAATATTTACTGTACATATATCTTTTTACTGATTTTTCAAAGACCCAAAATTTTATCCATATTTCAGAGTAATTTAAATTTACTGTCTTTAAATGGCCAAAAAATATTTAAATATTTATTTAAAATATACGCTTTGCAGACTTTTTTTTTTGACATTTTGCGTATACGCGGTTTTGCACGCCGAGCGACGATATGTATGTATGTATTTCACTTAGTCTATGTGTTTAATAAGTATATATTTATATGTGCTTCCGTTTACACTCAAAAGCAAAAATATGGCTATGAAATCAACAACAATCAAAATAAGCAATTTTCGAAGAAGTAAACAAAAATTTGCAAAGATCAGCGAAATAGCGCAGCTTAGAGGCCAAACACACAATTGACCCCATTTTCCGATAAAGCAGTTGGCCGAAATAAAGTGCAAACTAGTCTGCATAAATAGTTATAAACAAAAATATTATATACCTAAATATGTACGTAAACAAATATGTGTGTATGTATGTATGCAATAAGCAATTTAAGTTGCCAAAGAAAAGTGAAAACTCTGTTATTTAAGTATTTATTTATTTTTTTTTTTTTAAGATTAAATTACAATTGCATGCATAAACTGCGAAAACATCAACTGTGGCGATTCTAGCATAACTGAAAATAATAGTTTTATTACGATACGATCAATTAGTTAGAGAAACACTTCATTTAAACGAAAATTAAATAGAATTCTTAATTACACTTTTGAAAATTGCATGCTTGTAAGTATGTATTTGCAGCTCATAACAGATGTTGAAAGTAGCTATTGCATTTTATTTAGTTAAAAAAAAAATGCAATTAAAATTTTTACAATTAATTTTATGCAACCTTCACTTTTGACGAGTGGCGTCCCAGTACGGAAAGAAACTAGTTTAAATATCAACCAGTTTTTTACCCACCACAACTAGTTGAAGATCTGAGTTTCTTTCAGGGAACGAACTGTTGACTTTAACAGTCCCGACTCTGAATTTGATTTCAACTACTTAAAAATTCATTTGGCTTTAAGCACTTCAAAGTCAGTATGTTTCTTTTCAACCAATTTAAAATTACTTGGTATTAAATGCTAAAATAGTTAATTGCCCAAAATTAGATGATTTTTTTTACTAATATTAAATTATTTGCAAAGATATATATCAAAAGTGTCAATTCAATCCCGAATCATTGGTTTGTACAAAGAAGGTTTAAATGTATTGCATTTCCCGATCACTATATTTTTCTTAAGAATTTTCTAATACTCGTATTTTTATTTCTTCGAAAACAAGTCAATTTAGTTCCATTTATCTATGTACACTTTGATAATGCCCACCTTAGCTTATCTATGAACTTAGTGGCAGCCACTTAAGATCTACTTAAGTGCTCGCCTTTGTCGCAATTTCGTACATATCAAATGTAATTGTTGTTATCATTTTAATTGTCGTAAAAATTGTGGTTTTTATTATGGTTGCTTATCCCTCAAAACGTTTATGAGTTGCTTTTGATTTAAAACTATAAAAGTGAAGTGGGCACTAATTTGGAGTGTGAGTGTACATATTTACGTATGTTCGTATATTTCTGTATGTATGTATGTATGTATGGATATGTGAGAAATTTGCTGTTTCAAACCCACTAGGGAAATGAGATGCAATATATTTAGCAAACTAGTTAGAGAAGTAGTTACATGGTAATACTTTCAAAGCCAATGAATGAATGGCTAGTCACTTATAGACGCTTTCTAGTGGGGTTCGGAATTCAACTACCTTCCTCTCGTCTCCAGTCTAGTATAATATTTCACTTCTTTTTTTGTACCGGGAAGTAGAATTTATTGAATTTAATTTCGTGATCTTAGTATAGGCTCTCAAAAAAATAATCTAAAAAAAAATTATTTATGTTGCTTGAAAAAGTACTTTGTAAAGCGATTGACTTGGTTTTTCGAAACCGGTTTCCACCGGTTTTTTGGATACCTACAGGAAGTGTTTTTGAAATTTTGATTTTTCGAATATCGAATACACCGGATTTTATTATTGAACAAACCGGTTTTTTTTTTCATTTCATACAAATCTTCATGGCTCTATAAAAGTCAATAGAAGTTCTCAAGCCTATATCATATTTGATTCCAATAATGAATGCTTGACGCCTTAACGTTTTCTACGTATTTGGTCGATTCCAATTCGGATTATACTTCTTGATGTCGGAGGGATCTACACTTTTACTCCACCTCCGAAGAAACTTTTCTATGGCGGAAGTACACTCATTGCCATTTGCCATTGTCTGCCGAAAGGCGACCGCTATTTCAAAAACTTTTTTTTGATGTTTCTGGGACCAGAAATTCAACCATGGGCCTAAATAAAATTAATATAAGATCAGATGTGAATTTTTCAATGATTTTTATTTGTTTTACTTTTGATCTAAAAAAAAACTTTGAACTTATTTAGGTTTGCTCTTTCCTTAATAAAAGTTATATTTGCTGTTAATAGTTTTAATGTAATTTTCGGTCATGGCTTTATACCAACATGAGAATTTTCTTAATTTCAAAATGGCGAACCAGTTTTTATAAAATTTCAATTTTTCGAATAACTCGAAAACTGGTTTTGGAAAAAGGCGAACAATCGAAAGCCCTAGTACTAAGCTTTTGTTGTAAATTTTCTTGAAGAAATTAATTTAAATCGTCCTCGTGTATGCCCAGAATCAATCGAAAATTCGTGTGGAATATTCTGTAGGTCCTTTGTACTAAATCATAGATGTATTTATGGAGTTAGCAGTTTTTTATTAAAAAAAAAGATGAATGTTTATGGAGTTCGTAGATTTTATTTTCAATAATTTCGCCACCATGTAGCGTTATTTTCCCCCTTTTCGTCAGTGGAAAAGTGGAGTTAGTAGCTTTTTTCTAAGAAGGTCTAAACTAATACAAGAAAATTTGATGGAAGAAAATTGATTTTCCATTGTCAAAGAGACGGCAAACTTGTTTTCTAATCTCAATTCTGGAGAGAAAACGCCTTCTTCAGCTGGCACTTCAAGTGTCGTTACATATATAATAAATGCAACTCTTTTACAAAGCTGCACTCGGTTTCTCTAAGCAAAACGAAGCCGAGTCTCATATTACACACATTTTTCCATAACAACAAAACAGTAACAAAAGCAGCTCACTTAGCATAACTCTCTTCGAAGAGCACAGAACGAACGAGTTATGGTGGCATCCAATCCAAAGCCCCATATCGAATTTGGTACAAAAAGGGCAAACAAAGCGTAGCCATACACGCCATGACGGCTCCGACTTCCAAATATGTTTGTAGAAAGAAAAATTATAAGCCCAAGTGTGGCACGGTGAGAGGGGCTTCCTCCGAAATGGGGGAAAAACCAATGCCAAACTATCAAAGAGCGTAGAGTAATGAGGAGAAGTGTTACAAACCAACTTAAAAAAAAAAAACAAAACAAACGCAGACAAGTTTCAAGATACTGGAAAACAAGTTATCGACATTTGCATGAAGGAGCCATAAACCAACAAAAGCAAGAGAAATTAAACAAAAGCGCCAAAGCACGTGAAAACAAAAACAAGTACGTCAAAAACAACAATACAATACACGACAGACATTCGATCTCTGTAGATCGTTGAATCCACGGCAATAAAAAAGCTGGTAAATAACAATTCGACTTAAAAATTTTATGAGTAAGAAATTGAAAAATTTAAACAGAAAAAAAGCTTTCGTTGATCGGTGATCAGCAATCAGGGCTGCCAACTATCCTTAGCTATGAAGTGCCATATTGAGGATTGAAAAGTGTCAAATTGTGCCAAATAGAAAAGTAAAAACGCCAAAAAAATATGCCTTTTTTAAATTCTTAGCATTTAGCATTAAAATTCGAAATACATTCCAGACCAGAGTCGAATGCCGAAAAAAAGATAAACCAGTTGTATACCGTATCGAAATAAGAAAGTTTTAGTTGAGAAAAAGAAGTACAAGCAAATCGAGCCCTAACCGCCAAAATAACGTAAGCGCCATTTTTTCCAACATTTTCTTTTGGATACAGAAATACATCTTAGATGCCCTAGGAATATTTCTGCATCAAAAATAAAATTAAAAAATAAAAATGTCGCTTACGTTATTTTGGCGGTTAGGGCTCGAAATGATTTCACAAAAATGTATTGAAATATCGAGCCCTAACCGCCAAAATAACGTAAGCGCCATTTTTTTCAACATTTTCTTTTGGATACAGAAATACATTTTAGATGCCCTAGGAATATTTCTGCATAAAAAATAAAATTTTTAAAAAAATGTCGCTTACATTATTTTGGCGGTTAGGGCTCGATATTATCTAGTATTTTTCAAAAGTGCCATTATAAGTAGAATAGGGTCAAAACTGGCACGGTATGAGCCAAGTTGGCAGCCCTGTCAGCAATAGCAACAAAAGCACAAACGGAGTATAGGACGCGGACCTGTACGGCAAGCGATTGAGCTGCGCTCAAAGCTGGAGCGATTTGGATCAACAAAGCGGTTGGGTTTGGTCGCTCAGCCGATCGTGCGCTCGTCTCGCACAAACAACACGCTCACGTACGTACATATGTACATACAAACATACATATATTGGTATGGTAATGATTTCGACTGGTTGGCTGTCCGATCGTTACGTCTCCAATGCGGTTTTGCGGTCGCGGTCACAGCAAGAGCAACAGCAACAGCCGCAAACAATAAACAGTACATTGGTAGACGTTTAGAAGAAAACACTGGAACCTACGGAAACATCGTCGTCGAACTGAGACAGCATTGAAGATCGCTTGAACGCGCCAACGTACTTAAACAAACCGACGGGGCGACAGAGAGTACGCGAAAGGGGAAACGGAATAAAATAATAAGCAAATAATTAAAATAAAGTCAAGACTATAAAAGCAATAAAGCGTTCGCATAAATACCGAGTACTACAGTACAGTTTCGGGTTGCGGAAATGTGTTAAAAAATACCGTAATCAATAATTTTAAATTCCATAAAGAAATTGAAAAAGGGGAGTGTAGCTATGTATGTATATTTTTGCTGATTACGAGTAATCAATGACATTAAATGACAAATGTAAATACGGCACACAAGCGCGAGCTTAAATACCTAAATTAATACTTTGAAGGCAAAAATAACCAGTACCAATAGTACAAAGTGCAAAATAACGAAGTAGCGGCGAGGCGGGGTGCGGCAAGTGAAACGAGAAAGACAAAAAACAAATATGGAAATTATGGAATATATGTAAATATCACTAAGCAAATAAAGAAAAATATTGAGAATCAACAAATAAGGCAAAAACGCGCAGCAATAAGCCTTGTACACAAGCCATAAAAGAGCAACAACAACAACGCCAACAAAAAGACCCAGGTATTGAAAATAGAAGCGAAAAATTATCGAATTAGCGAATAGAGATAACGTTTAAAGTTTGCGTCAGTGCAAAAAAGCAAAGCGCTGCAAAGGGTTGCCGAGCGCTCGGAGGTTTAACGCTCAAACGACGTTAATTAAATAGAAAAACAGAAGGCAAGAGCAACAAGTGGGAAAGTGCAAAAAAGGTAAATAAATACTTAAATAAGAAAAAAAAAGTAAAAAGGGAGAAATAAAATACTAAAGCGCAACTGGTGTGTGGTGGCACAAGTGTGAAAATTCTGAAAACCCAATAACAAATCGACTTAGTGACACAGCTGCAACTGTCGAGTGCGGAGGTGTAAAGCGCCAAGTCGCAAACGAACGCGCAAATAAAGAAATTCAGCCAAGCGAGGCACTAAGTTGGAGAAAATTTCAAATTAAGCCCCTTCCTCACCTGCAGCTTGAACTGGAGCTAACGGCTAAGGGTTGCCGGGGAGCGCGCACCTGAGTTTGAGCCAAGCGGTAAAATAAGTCGCCGTGACCGCAGCACGTTGTGACAACGCACGCGGCATAAGGCGCACAATAGTTCAGCATCCACGACTAGTATCTATATAGACTACAGAGACAAGCTGTGATATAAGCAGTTAAGCGAATGAAAAATAAGTAATTAAATAACACAAAAGCAAAGTGTAGAATAACAAATTCGCAAAAGTAGAGCATACAAAAATTAACAAAAAGTTTATAAAACCAAGTCGCAACATTATTAGCACATATACAATATTCTGAATTCTTATTATCAAAACAAATTGCGGAAAATTCCAGCGACAAGTGACAGCTAAAACGGCTTATAATCACTAATTAGCGGCTGAAAACAAAAACAACTACTTCATCTTAACACATACATACATACATATATATATTATTGTTTTTATTCATCTCCGCTAGAACGCGCTGTAAAGCAAAGCAAAAAATATTCAATTAAAAACAATAAATAAAATCATTTGGAATAAAAAAAAGTTGGGAAAAAACACGCCGCGCACACACAAACACTTTGCTAAATCGCATACACATAACAACGGTTAAACAAACGACATTGACGCTTGCAACAGGCGAAGCTAATTAGCGCTCGACAACAACAACAACAGCGGCCGCTAATGTCCCTCAACTCAGCTAGCGAGCAGCGAATCAGTGGAGGGAGCTTTAAACGCCAGCAACAGCGACAGCAGCGCCGCCACAAACAGGTTTCACATGCAAGGTCAACTGGCGACCGCCCGCCAACCAAATAAAGTCAATACAAAACAAACATAAGCATAAACAGAAACAGAAACAAAAACAAAGAAAAAACGTCAAATAATTCAAACATTGCACCAAATCAAATCCTTTGTGACAACAAACAGCCAACATGCAGCCAGCTAAAATGGAAACGAAACGCACCATCTGGTACAGCTGCAATCAGGAAATACAAAGCCAAGACAACGACAACAACAACAACAACAACAACAGCAATGAAATGAACAACGATAGCAATAACAATGCGCATGTCCACAATGCTGACGCGCAAGTCACATTTAATCATAGCAAGGCAACCGAACTACGCCAGACGCGCTTACAACGTCAGCACGAACAGCAGCATAACTCACCACCACCACTGACACCTGCTAGTCCGATAAGTGCATCAAGCTCGTCGACGCAAAGTGCGCCGCCTCCCTTGAACGGTGGTGGAGAAAAGTTGCGCTCCAGTGCCGCGCCTCATCGTCTGCCGCGTCGCAAACGTTTGCAGCGTCAAAAACCCACCGAACTGGACGATGCCGATTTCGCTTATGCCGCCGATCTGGAAGAGGAGGATGAAGAAGAGGAGTTGGTGGTGGTGACGCAGCCACCGCCGTCAGTTAGATTTAATACGACATCACTGATAGGCGGTCCACCGCGCGGCACCGAGCTGCATAGCACCCCCTCGTACGTGACAGAGAAACGCCTGCATCACTTTCAGCAACAGCATCACAGCACACCTTTCGATGGTCAGCCGTCATCGTTGCCGAATTGCTTTGCATCCGCGGCTACAGTAAGCATCTTTCACCACCACCACCACCACCATCAACGTGAGCATCGCCTTAAGCATGAGGAATCGTTTGACTCCTCCACCACCACCACAACAAACACCACCGATACGGCGACCAGTCCGGCCAGTCCATTGCTGCGTCGCCACAATTTTACCATGTTGAAGCGCGACAATTCCACACACTCAGAGTCCTCCAGCCGCTATTCGAGTGTGGATAGCTTGTTGGAGGCGCGCAAGCCAGATCCCGAAGCCATTCTGATTAATTTAGGCTTTGGCCCGGTCGGTTCGGAGGATATTCTGTCGCGCATACCGAAACGTTTCCTCAAACCGTCACAGGTGCGCGGCATCGACACAGAGGCTTTCATACGTCGCCTGCAGTTGGCCAACAATCTTGCCGATCACAGTGTCTTGGGCTATCGCGGACTCACCGGCAACCCGGATATACCGCCATCGCGCATTGTCGCCAAGATTATGCATCGCTTCGAAGTGAACGAGCGAAAGAAGTCGAAGGGTTCCATAGAGCAAACGATTTGATCGAACTCGCGCGCGGAGGGGAGAGAGGGGAGAGGAGAGAGGAGAGAAGAAGAGGATGCCGCGAATTCATTCACCAGTCACCAGTGCCAAAAAGTTGTTCTATGATTTAACTAAGTTAAGTGACAGCAACAAAAAAAAAACGCAACTTTATTTCTAATTAATTATGCTTAACACAAATTTTATACATATGTCGTTAGGGAAAATAATCATTATATTTTTGTTATTGGTAGTTTTTTTTTAGAAGGAAAAATATTGTACTTAAACAAATATGAGGAGAGAAATGCTGTTAGTTGGAACATATTCAAGCAGATATATGAACGTACATACATACTAAAAGACAAGTGTTACTTAATTTATTGATAATAAAATACATTTTTTGTTTAACTGTGAAAAATTATTATTTTTTTTTTTAATTATGATAAACTTAAAAGAAATGTGATGGATGAAAGGAGCAGGCAACTGAGTGCGGAGTAGTTGCGCACTCTTTCGCTTTGAAATTTTTTTTTTTTTTTTCTAGTAAAAAAAATCAAACTCTAAATTTTGCCTCTTTTTTTAGAAGATATTCTGAATGATTACATCTAAAACTTGTCATTGTGGGCACATACATACTTAACTCCGGGCCCGGGCTCGTGGTATTTTTTGCTTTTTAATTTTAAATACTCTTTTGCATTTGATTGCCTTTTGCTTTGAAATTGCATTTTGCTTCAACTCGGGACACAACCCTTCGCAATATTCTATTTAACTATTTAAAAATAGCAGTGTAATCGTTAAAAATAGATATGCAAACAATAACTTGCGAACCTGGCACACAACGGGGCATTACTTGCAAAACAAAAATTCATACACAAATAAGTACAAAATAAGCTGGAAGGTGTAGTGTTCAGGTTTATCTTGTAGAAGGTATCGACGTCAAAGGCCAAGAATGCGTAAGCAAAGTATAAACAAAAGAAACAAAAAAATAGTTTGTTTAAAAGAAAAAAGAAATGCATACATACATACATACATACATACATATATACATATCTATGTATGCAAGCATGCAGCTACTAGTAGTAGGTACTATTTTTGTGTGTCCACACCCTCTTTTTCTTTCAAATAGCCGAATGGAATGTGTGAAATCACTGAATCCACCTCCAACCGCTTGCTGGCACTTCAAAGTGGGCTTCATGGCAATTATAGAAAATTATCGTTAAATGCATAAGATTGCGCTGCGCCCAATCAAAGGCAATTGAAAGCAATCATAAAGCGTGGCTACAAAATTATTTTCGCAAAATGATACGATAAGAGTGAGCTTACATATGTAAGTATGTACGAATGAATATACATACATATGTACGTATGTACGTAGACAATACACATACACATTTTATACGAGGATCTGTAGAGATGCATTTTTTTTATTTTCAAATACATTCAACTACCCAGCTAACCGGGGCGCGCGGGGTCCGCAAGGTAGGAGACTCCCTGTGTGCTTATCTTCCCGGGGAGGATACGAAAAGAGTCTCAAAGGAGCAGGCTCGCCTAAGGAGGAGAATTGAGTGCCTGCAGGACTCTTTGAGTTTGGAGTACTAGAAAGTTCACTCAGACAATCCGCAAAAGCTCTGCGCGGACTCCTCGGTTTCGCTTATGATTATTTAAAAAGGACTCCGTAAATCAGCCGTAGGTGACCTAGATGGAGTATATTTTTTTTTCTTGAATTGCTCTCGTGCTCCGATAATTGTCCGAAAAAGAGGTATTATGGTGCTTGCAAAATGCCTTATCATATTTTTTCTATTAAGTAGAAAACAAATTAAAATGAAAAAAAGAAAATGTTTTTACATAGTATTCTTCACAAAAACGAAAAACAAACGGAGAAATTATGAAATTAATAAAAACTACTTTCTATTATTTTTTTCGCGATTTAGGAAGTGTGAGAACGAGTTTTAACTTTCCGAAAAGCTCACAGCATCTCATCCGGTGAGTTTTTGGTTGTGAGTTTTGAACTCGGTACACACTGCATTTTCCCACAGTTACAGAATCTAACCCCTGGAGGAGAAGAACTTGGCCTCGCTTGGCATTTCCAATTGGCGTCAGTTGGCACAGAAAAGAAATGACTGGCGTGCTCTATTGGACTCGACCAAAATCGCTTAGTCGGTGACAGCGCACCTTCGAGGAGTTCCACTTTTCATATCCGGTGCACTCTGCACTCGGCTCGCTGGGTAGTACTAAGTACATACATATGTATGTATGTAGGTGTGAGCTAGTCTGCCGTCCATATTTGCCCGCATTCGTTACTTTCAAATTAATCATTCCATTTGAATGGGATTCAACTCTGCAGGTGCTCTGTAGGCTGTACTGACGCAACGGAAAGCTTAGAAAAATACAAAACCACCGAAAAGAGATCCAGCCTCAGCATGATACATACTTACATACATATGCAATTCCACTTAGAATTCGGTGAATCAATTTCTAGGCGTATATTTACATATGTAGGAACAAAGTATACATATGTTTGTATATATATACTATATATTGTACATATCATTTACCTAAAAATGCAAATGAAACCGTTGTGCCAGTAAACTAACTCAATGAAAACTCTTTTTGCTCAAAATCCGTAAATGGAATCATGTCAACCTTTAAAATTTTAAATTCAAGAAGCGCATGGTCCACTTAAATGTTTTCTTAATTTATTAAACCATTTGTGAAATGCAAACTAATGCAATAATTTATTAAAAACAGAAGTACACTCATAATTGATTTAAAAAAAGAATTTACCTTGATTTTTTTTTTTTAATTTCTCAAATTAATGGTCGGTAAAAATATTTAAATAGCAATGCGGTTTTGTTGTCAATTACCGTTTAGTCACGTATCAGGTGTAGTTGCAAAAAATACACAACATATGAATTTATTTCAGCAATCGAAATGCTCCGAGTTTAAGTGTAATAATAGCATAGACAGACGGTAACGTTGATGAGGATAACCGATTATAAAAATTGTACCCTGACAGACGGCGGTAATGCGGATTAACGAGCCGCGGGATCGTGGGTTCGAGTCGCACTGCCAGTAGAATTTTCAATTAAGGTTTTTTTTTTGTTCATTCAATTATAACTTACATATAAATTTTTTTATGATGTCTTTAGTTAGTTGCTGTGGACTTTTTTAATAAAATTAAACTTTGAAAATTTAGATTAACTAATAATAAAATAAATAATGTGAAATAATGGAAAACTAAAGCAAAAAATAAATATATAAATAAACAAAATAATAATATATGTAAAAAAAATTTAGCAGTGGCTGAAACTGAGGATCGAACCTGGGTGCTACGGAATGATAGTACGCAGCTCTCACTACTCGCCTACTGGGGATGCCCAAACTTTGCTTACTTGAGCAATGGATAAAAGCTTCCCCTTATTCGCATTAAGAAGGATCATCTGCAGGACGTAATCCGGATCAACGGCAGTTAATTGCCGAATTAGCGAGTTGATCCGGATCAACTCTGCCGTCTTTCTTTGGTTTAAATACGTCCTTTCCGTTATTTCTTGGGGAAAGAGTGAGGCTCTAGGCTCTGAAATATCCGATGTCAAAATTCCTTGCTCACACAGACAAAATATTGGCAATTTTTTTATTGGCCATTTTCTTAAGAGCTGGATACTATTCACCTGTAAAATAATTTCCTCTCTCACATATAAAATCGCAAAATAATTTCTGAATTTTCCACCAAATATTCATGATAAGGCAGACTGAAATTTTTTTGCGAAAATCACACAATTTTCATTTTTGGTTGAAGTTATGGCTGTTTCGAAGATCACCACATCTCCTCATCAGACTTCTTCAACTAGGATTTGATCCAACAACCCGAGCCACAATAGCCAGCAGCTTTTTCCACTTTTCCATTTGTTAAGCCTTGCGGCTGGGGTCGCTGGATCCCAGTTGAAGAAGTCGGCGAGAAATGTAAATTGTGGTTTTTTTTCACAAAAAATTTTCATTAAAACCGGCCTCAAGCTCAATAAAATTGTTGAATGGAAAAATAGTTTTAAAGACTGATTTTGTTTTGCTTGCGCAGCATCAGCAGTTTTTTGCCTAGGGACTTTTTTTTATTTAGGGTGCATTTGTATGTATATAAATTTCAAAAAATACATATGTAAATAAATATGAAAATAAACTACTAGATCTTTAAAATATACAATTTGCCTAACGTTACACAGAAAAATTATAACGACTAACTATTGCTAAACTTAGTAAGTAGTAACTCAATCTACAACCACATTTTTTAGTATTTTTCATTTTCTTCTTAGTTTATTTTTGTCATAATTTTTTCATGCTAAAAGTTCCACTTGAGATTGTTTTTGTTTGTTATATCCATAAATGATCCGCTCCAATTGACGCAAATCCTGTTTCTTGTTTCCTACAATGGTGTTAGATCTAGAAGTTTTTATTTGTTGAAGTATATACGCACACTTGTCACCCACCACGCTCGGTACAGCTTGAATTGCTCGAATGAGAAGATTTTGACACAATTTAGACAGCTAGTGGTTAAGATTTGGATTTCCAGTTTCAACAACATAAAACACTTGAAACGATTCTTGGCCAGTAATCGTGAATGTGAAGAGCAATTAAATAATTTAAAAACATTTAAATGTTGTCGCAATGGAATACATGTTATACGGTGTTTACATGAGGCGATTTTTTGGGCGATTAGTTGAATGAAAAGTTTGCTGCCGACCAGTTTTATTGAAAGCGGTTAATTGAAAGGCAGCTTAGTTAGTGATAGTTGCTTCTTACTAAAAGTTGCCCCTAAAATCACCTCCTGTAAACACCGTATAAATTGATATGCAAATGGTGGTCGATATAGTACTTTTTTAATCATATATTATTTTGACAGTGACATAACGTCAATATCATATCTCAGCGAAACGAAATTAATCGCCTAACGCTTGAGCAACGTTGGGAAATGATGCAAATTTATTAGACAACAAATTTGCTCGCAAAATTCCATTTTCTGCCGAAGCGCATTTTCATATCGATGGCTATGTTAACAAACGAAACTGCTGCATCTGGGGATCGGAAAATCCGCAGGTGATCGTCGAGAAGGCGATGTATGCTCAGAGAGTGACAGTTTGTAGCGAATTTTGGAGTTAGACTTTTTCGTCGAGTTCCATGAAGGACCGATGTTATGCAAATAATCTATTCAAAAATCAGGCCCTTAGGCAAATATCGAGCCATCCATGGGTGAGATGGAGCCAGAAATAGGGTTAACAAGACGCGCTACTGCGAAGCAAGCCGAGGCAGCCACATAAATTAAATCGTCTTCCTTAAATAGTAGAAATATTTGCTCTCCCGTGGAATAGTGATTCGGATTCGTATTATTCATAATTTATAAATATATTTCGCGAAAGTAAAATATAAAAATAGCTGAAATCACTTTCTTTTTTAAACACCTAGGATATCAGTGACAAAATTTAAATGACCCTGAATGACAATAAAACTGAAAGCTTTACAAAATACAGTATACATATTTACAAATTTTTAGAATCATTAGTTGAATTTCGGTACTGAAAGGGTTAAGAAAGCTTTAGTTTAAAAGTGTGATACTAAATGCCTTTCACCATGAAATGGCGCCAATTTTCAGTGACTATTACGTTTTAGACTACGACTAATATAGTCCTTGGACGGATATTGTGAAAGGTTGGCCTATACCTTAAAAATTACTGTTTTGTCACGGCCCACTGTACGAAGCTATGAGTAGAGTAAGGCCCTTTAAGAACATAGAAATTATTTTGGGTTATCAGGTCTCTAGCAATACAAGATTAAGTGTTGTGTTTCACGAAGTTCTTTACATAAGTAAATATTAAACTAAACACTGAAGTCAGCAAGTTGTTCGACTGTAAAATCGAAAAGATTGAATAGTATACAGAATGCCAAAAATGTGCAAAAGTTGTCAAGAGCTTCACCCGTAGCAAATTTTCTGTTACCAGTGTAGAAGACCCGCATATATCGCACACCGTCTTCGAAAGAGTCACAACTCAAAATGATACGTTTGTCAGAAACTGCGAAGAACTTTTTCATGTGGGCAAAGGCGACTTTACCTTAGGTTTGTTTTTAACAAATTATAACAAAAATTTGCTCCAGCTTTTGCAAAAAGTTAAATAAAAGCTCTGCGTATATTTTTAGCGCATAATCTCAAAAAGGCCTAATTTTGAGTTGTGACTCTTTTGAAGACGGTGTGCAATATCTTAATCTTCAAATTTTTCTTTTTTCTTGTCTCTTTATCTTTATCTCTATACCTTTCTATATATTTATTTCTATCTTTATCTTTATTCATAAATTTATCCCTACCTTTCTGCTATCTTTTTCCGTATCAATATCTTTATCTTAATCTTTATGTTTTTCTTTGTCTAATTTTAATTTTAATTTTGATCATTATGTTTATTCTCATCTTTTTCTTTATCTTTGTTTTTGTCCTTATGACTCTTTATCCTTATATTAAGTATTTAAATTTACCTCCGTCTTTGTCTTTATCTTTATTTTAATTTTCATCTTTGCCTTTATCCTTTTCTTCATCTATGTATTCAACTTTACCTTCATCGCTTGTACTAATTTTTAGCCAAATCGTTTTATTCAACCTCTGCTTAGCAGTGCTGTCGCTGTCACTCCAATTGGAGTTTTTCATTCCAATTTATGGCCAGTTTTGCAGTGACAGTTTCAACTTAGATTAACCACCTAAACTAAGTTTAAATTGCACAGCTGGCTAATCTGAGTTTAAACCAGCCAGCTCGGGCGTTTAAACTAAGTTGAATCATCACTCCGTCGCTCTATTTTTTTATTTATTAAAAAGAAAACCCAATATATATTGTTTTACAACAAAAAAAAAAAACTTACTTTTTTTTTTAATTCTCATTTTCGTTGTTCGTGCTTCCGACAGGGTAGGAGTGTGATGTAATGTGGAACGATTTTCCGTCATCCCTTGTTTAATTTGGATTGTCTCAGAACGAAAAATGACACTGAAGATGGCACAACGCCGAAACCGTTTTTTTTTTAATTACAAAAATTTACAAGAAAAATTGTATGATATATAGTGTGGTTTTCTCAAGCAGGTTTTAAAATTTATCTGCCCTTTAAACACATTTTTTTTTAGAACAAAGTGTGTTGTTAAAAGGCAAATAAATTTAAATGAGAAAACGGCCCTTAGTGATAAGTTTTAACAATATGCCGAAATTTGAAAAAATCGTAAAAATTTAACTGTGCTCGAATTTAACTTTAAAGAATATGCCGAAATTTTAAAAAATCGTAAAAATTTAACTGTGCTCGAATTTAACTTTAAAGAACTTTTGGACGATTCATGGAATCCTCATAAGAGACTTTTTAAAGCCTTCAATTTCCGATACATTGTTTTAAAACGAGTTATAACATTTTAAAATTGAAAAAAAAATGTTTCGTTTGTTATTTGTCTGGAATATAGAAATTCGCGACATCTTAATCTTTATATTAAGCACGATAGTAACGCTTTCATTTCAGAAGGGATTTTCAAAAAAATTTTCGATTTTTTGAACCAATCTAATGTGCACACATTCTTAAATAGGTAAAAAAAAAACAAATTCAAACAAATATATGATTAGTCTCTCAATGTTTGACATCACTCCGGAGTTGCACTACATTTTCTCTAGTGTCACTCCGGCACACTTTTTTTAAATTTGCACCCCGATCAAACGATAGCACCGCTGCTTAGCACCTATCATAAATCGGGAATCAATATTAAAGCAAACATTTAGGGGGCATTTCCGTCCCAACCATGCACATGTATGGCATTTGGATTGGTATCAGGAACACAACAACAACCACATAGAAGCATAGTTTTGGGGGAATGTTTAGTTATTTGCACGGTTCAAGGTTTGTAAAAAGTCACCCCAGACCCCTCGAAACCTTCCACAAAACCCCTGGGGAACCAGTGGAAAGTGGGCTTAAATTAGCATTTTGACACCGAAAAAGTAAGTAGTATGCGCAGAGCTTCTTTCTGCGTAGCCGGCCTTCAGCCGCGCTTAGAGATTATAACCCTTACTACGTAGAATTCTCTTTTCTGTGTTGTTTATGTTACCGGCCAAACCCGATCTTAGGACAAACTAGTTTTGCCTAGGCTAAACTAGATCAGGCTCCATAGTATTTTTGCGTAGAACACCTTTTCGCGTAGGCGGCCTTCGGCCGCGCTTCAAAAAAATAACCCTCATCAATCCAACTCCAGTTACGCGGCCCACTATATTGTTGCGTCCAATTGGTTTCTGCGTTGGACGGATGTATCGGAGCTGGGAAGAACCAGCTTAGCCTAGGAAAAACTAGTTTGTCCTAAGACCGAGTTTGGCCGGAAACATATATATATATACGCAGATATGCACACATCTTCTGATTTTATCGGATTCGGATTATGAAGATTCTTAACTTTTCTACATCAAATATATTTTGTTTTCTAATGCCGAATTTCCACTAGGCATTGAAATCACAAAAAATTTATGTTATTTAAAAAAATTTCATGTGGAAATGAACTTAATGACTATTTTTTTAATGTAACGAAACGATTATTTTTTAATGCACGACTTTGTCATTTGTAATTTTTGCCATTTAGTGCCTAGTGGAAATCCAGCATTAGAAAACAAAACATATTTGATGTAGAAAAGTTAAGAATCTTAATAATCCGAATCCGATAAAATCGGAAGATGTGTGCATATCTCGGTTTCCGAAGCAGTAACGTCTGTAGTAACAAAAACGGCGCGGATTCGTTACGACAGAATCGCACAGGTGTGTGCATGCCTTTAACGGCCGGTTGTTCAATGTCTGGTTATCACTACCACTACACTATCGAGGATTTCGACATCATCAGTCGTTGTACTTAACCTGAGCTTCTACCTCCGATTTGTGCTAATCAGACATTGAACAATCGGCCCTAAACCTTGAATTTCATTGTCAAATTTCTTCACACTTTTCCAAACAAAGACCCACTGTTTGCCAGCCGCAGCGCCATCTTACGACTAATGTCAGACCTAACAAGTGTTCGTTTCAAACGGCAGATGTCGCAACCATAGCTAAACTGTCAGTTGCTTTAACATTTCTTCACTTTTCTGTTTTGATCGTGTGGAATTTCATTATCATTTCATTTTTATATTCGTGTGTGTTTTTCACCGTATTGTGTTCATTGGCGACTGGTTTGAAAGCCGCCGACGTCGCTTTAATTATACCTGAACAAATCAGAAACTTTCCAAAACGCATTTGCATTTCAACAAACGAACTTGGTGCTTTCGGAAGCGCTTCATCAAACATCACCACAAATAATCTACCTGTCGTTACCATTTTGGTTAATAAAAGTTTTCTTCTTGTAATTTTATTAAAATTTCTCAAAATGTCCGGAATTCATTGCAATGGCGAAATGTCGCATAGCTACTTCAAGGCCACTGCCGCCGCAGCTAAAGCATCATGTCAGTCTGGAGCACAAATGCGTCTGGAATAGAGAATGCTTTGGGTGCACAACAACAGCAACAATTCAAGGCAATTCATTGCACAAGCAGCAATAGTATACAGAGTGCTAATGCAGGTAACAGCAGCGGTTCCAGCAACAATCACGCCTGTAATCAACACAGTAAAATCTTAGCCAGTCAAAGCCTCACCGCAATTGGAAGTCTTGCACATCTCCATAATATTAATCATTCGCCAAGCGGCAGCGGCACTACAAGTACTTCGGGAACAGGTTCAGGCAGTACACCACATTTGGGCCAACATTTCCACACTTCTGCACTATCGGCTGCTACCGCAACAATAATTGCCGCCACTGCGGCTTCACTAGCTGGAGGCCACTCAAATTCACATATCAATAACAATAATAATAACGGAAATAACAACAACACTAACAATTCCAACGCTTATCAACGTAATAATAGTATCTCTCAGTACACGCCAACAACTTCCAGAGTAAGTATGGGATCATGTGGTTTTATAAATATGTATCTACTGAACAGCTTTTTGGGGGGCTAAAAAGCGGGCTTTTAATTGAATATTTAATACAAAAATGCTATTTATTTAAGCTATCGAACAAATATGCGATTGTGTGTGTGAACGTGTTGGTCGTCAACAAAAACCACCGGGGCCCGAGGCGATTAATGCGCTGCTCGTAAAATGCGGCGCAGTAAAGCGTAACGTTCCACCTGCGCACAAATACGGCTACATACATATCTTTAGATTGTTCATTCGTGCAGGTGATTGCCCTTGGAAACATACAAATGTATTAAATAAATTTAAAAAAAATCGATTTTGGAACTTTTTAAAATCGGAATTACTCCAAATGTATCCTTAACGATCAATTAGACGGTCTATCGTGGTTGTGAAAAAGGGATTGCGCCATCTTCTTAAAATTAAAATTCCGTTTTGTATATCAGTTTTGATTAGAAAAGTCAACAAACGGGTATTATTGGCACACCCAAACTTTCAAATGCGATTTTTTACCTGCTTACGCCATAAATGTGCATAGCTAGCTTATGTGCCAAATTTGCAATCGAATCACGCCCGTGTAGGTGTTTAATGGCATAAAAAAATGTAAAAGCGAGATGACACTGTCTAACATGCTTTTTGAACAATTTACTATCTTTGAAAGAAGTTTCTTACGTAACGTTTTTATAGTATAAGCAAAAAATGATTTTGAATCAATTTTTAACGTACAAATGTATGTACGTACATATCGTACGTTTAATAATATACGGAATTATTTCAAAATTTCAAATTTGTGGGAAAACGCAATCAAATTTTCATCAATTCATACAGTTGGTATACCAAAATACATTTCTGGAAAGTTTAGCCATCGGTTAGGCTGAACATATTCTCCTCATCAAGCGTATTAATTGTATGATGAAATCTTCAAAAACATAAATTTTTTATTACATCTCCATATGTACATTTGTAATTTATAAGAGACATTTTATCAGCTCCGAACCACTCCTGTCTGCATTCAAAATTCTTCATTGTACATCCGCTAATCGAAAGAATTTTTACTTCTGAAATTTCGATGGTACCTTTGCAACACTTAAAATGCAAATTTATTGGATTCTTTTCTTAACTATATTTAGCTTTCGTAATAACAACATTATAATTCGAAAAATACTAAAAAAAAAGATCACTCCGACTACAACTCTTTTTAAGCTTAGTGTTTTTTAATCTCCGTGACAATTTTATTGCTTATAAGTACTGAGAAAAGACCAACCCAAATTAATAATTATTGAATCGGGTTCTGCGTCTGGCTACGAAAATACATTTTTATACTGCGCTCACCTATTCGTGTGGTACGCCGCTTATGTGTACAGTAGAGCTTTTCAAAGGCGTGGTTAACAGTCATGTTTAACTAAAAATAAATTTTATAAATATGTAGTTTTGCCGGTCGAAAGCCAAGGAAAATTACCAAAATTTTACTTACTTACCTTTTGGTCTGGACTGACCAGCGACATTTATTAGTAATTTTATTAGTTCTTAAGAACTGACACTTTGGCAATATTATGGAAATATGCTAATTTTTGAATAAGAAGACTTTGTAAAGTAAATACACTTGTATTTGCTTCACTAAGATGGGACTAAACTGAAAAAGCCAAGTTTTCTTTAGTATAAATGTTTTTGGCACATCTCTTAATTAATTCCAACAAATGTAAATACAGACACGTTTTTCAGATACCCAGACGATCGTTAAATTGCACTGCTTCCTTCTTATTACCCTAATTAAGGTACGACAACCGTCGGTTTTGTTAGTTTGTTTTTTTGTGCGATCGCATACTCATTTCATTGCTGTTTTGTCTGTCTGTCTGTTGACGATAACAAACTGAAAAGCCATACATGTATGTACATACGTATTTATATACAACCATTGCTAACACACATTTTATGCTAACAGGTGATAAAGAGCCGAAAACTCAACGCTCAGTCGGTCGCCGGGCTTTGATTTAATTAATTAAAGCGTACAAATGGAAATATTTACACATTAAAAAAGATTCCATATTTACCAGACGACCTATATTGGTTTTTTTTCTTTTTACTGGCAGTATTGAAAGAAATGCAGCTCTCAAATTACAATCGATTGGCAATTAGGCACTACTTATGCTTCAAGTTCCACCTTCATTGGGGATGCAAAAATCTTTTCCACTCGCCAAGCGCGCGCAGAGGCATTAGCAGCTTACTGAAATTTTTACAAATATTTACATATATACATCGACTGCTAATAAAAATCTTTCAACTAGAACTCATAAATTATAAAAAATCTAAACAAAAAAAAATTATCTAACCTAAATTTATTAGAAGCTAATTTTTATTGTTAATGCCTATTCGGAAATCTTCACTTACTAACATATTTAATGACATATTAATTTTCATTCAATTGGATATCGGCCAAATGAGAGATAAGCTTGTGCCGGCGTTGAACAACAGCATAAACAACAACACATTTATACATACATATGTATGTAAATAAATATCGTCGGTGATACTGCAAAACGGTCCATGTTTATTAATACCTGCATGTGCAAATCGTTACACCCTAATAAACGAATGACAAAAGTGTCTACCTTTGCCTGATGAAGATTAACTATTGCCCGAAACGATCAGATACACATAATTGATCAATTAAGCACCAGCGGAGGTAATAAGTGACATAGAACGTTTTGCAGTATCACCGACAATATGTGGAAGTAGTTTGTAATAATTTGGCTCACCGCGCGAAATCAATGAAAATTCGCTTCATCGTATCAGCAAACATTTAGATTTTTTAAATTGAACTTGTTTTGTTATGCTACATCGTTCCGCTACTGTAAATTTGGCTGAGAACTGCGTTATTGCGTTTTACAGTTTGCATTGTTTAACGTCTATTGTTTCCGTTTTTTTGTTTTTTTTTTGTTTCCCGGCTCAATAAACAATCATTAAACACTAACTTTTGTGCTAATCTCTTGTCGTCTGGTGCATACTCGTACTTTCGGTTACAAAACAATATACTTAAATTAACAACATACGCCTATGTTTGAAACTTTTTTTTTTACTTTTTAAACAAACTTTGTTTTCAGAGGACAGAACTGAAAATGGATAAATATGTACTCAGGTTTTAACACTTTTGCAACTCTAGATACACTAAAATCAGATTTCTAACGGTCGAACTCCTCCTAAACGGCTAAACCGATCTTCATGAAATTTTTTGCATATATATGGAAGGTATGAGAATCGGATGTAAAGTATATTTCATACCGCTAGGAGCAGGGGGCGTCGCACCTCCCATACAAACCGAACTTTTCATATTGCATATGTATCTCTGGAAGTGTTCATGGTTATTTAACTTACTCTGCATGTATGTAAGTATGTGTGTTAGGGGCAAATCTTGCAATAAATTTTTGACCAGCTTACCGATGTCCTAGAGTCTTGAAACTTCACAGTTGGCTCAGAACGCAATGGCAATGCAATTAATTCGATAGGTGGCGCAGGAGTCGAGGTATTTGAAAACCCCGTTTTACAGACCGATTTGTTTCATATTTAGGACGTATATAACTACATGAAAACTTTCCCGATAGGTGGCGCACGAGTCGATATATTTGGTAAACCAGTATTTAGCCTGCAGGAAGTGGGACTAGTCTGTAGCTAACTATTAACTAACTAGCAGTCGACTAGTGGTAACTATTTATTAACTATTTCCTTTGGCCATAACTAACTACTTTTGAAGGGCGATGGCCGCAAAATAGTGAGACCTAGTTCCCTCGGTATTATATGTCAACTAACTTGCAGCTAACTACTTTTGGACATTACTTATCAATAAAAAAAGACTTTAAATTTTTTATATTTTTATTTATTTACTTATTTTATGTAACATTATATTGCTTATTTGTTTACATGTTCTTTTGTAGGTATTCTCATATTTTAATTCGATTGGACATAACAGCAAAATAATAATAATATAAAATTTCGACCTTTATTTTATTTGTCCTGAATATGAAAAAGAAAGTACGCTTGATAATTCTAAAGTACATTTGAAGTCTTGTAAAGAACATTTGATTATTCTAAAGTCCATATAATACTTTCAAAAAACGAAGTGACGTTTTCTAAAATCAAATTGATGTTTTCGAAAGTTTTCCGAAAGAGAGCGGGAAAAGGGTTTATGTTCCCTTGCCATTATTTTACAAATCTGTTGTTTTGATAAGCATTTTCCGATTTGTATGCATAAATCTCGATGCCTGGAGTTCAGGGTTACCAGGTTTTGCCACAACGACGATTTAGGCGGTTTAGCAACTGATCGATAGGCGGTTTTGCAAAATCATCGACGATATGTGTGTATGTACAAATGTATATGTTGTTGAAGAAATTGCCCAATCCTGTTTCGTTCCTTCCATTTTCATTTGTAGTTGTATCAGATTTTATATTAACGAAGCAGCCCAGTAAGAACCCTATCTCTTAACTAATACGTTATATACTGTTTGTGTGAGGAATATAAAAACTTTCCATCATTGTGCATAGGGCTCCTGGAGAAATCTTACGCATAACGCATTTCACGTGTGAGCAGTTTTTTCTTTCTTTTACCTGGAATTCGCTATTATATCTATTTGACCAGTGTATTATATTCTGCCTTTGTTATGTCTAAACTTGAATATGCCCCTCTCATATGAAATCCTACTTATGAAAATTCACCATAAAAGGAAAGACGGGGCTCAGAAAAGCCCTGCCGACATTTCTGTGAAAATCATCGCCGATGATATCGCTATTTTTTCGAATTCTTATCCCCTCTAAGAAAAAAGTATTCCACCAAGACATCACGACTTTTTGAAACGAAAACGATGCAGCAATTAAGAACTATTTCGTTAGGAATAAAAGTAACTTGTGCGATGTATTATTATTTGTTATTCGAATATGATAATGGTGAAACTATAAATAATAATAATAATAATAATAATAATAATAATAATGGTAATGGTAATTTCTCAATAGAATATGATATTGCATGTTAATTGAAAAATCAAAAAGAATTGAGAAAATACAAAATATATATGTAATTTTACTTGAATGAACTTCCAATATTTGCTTTGCTAATTTTCAAAACTTCAAAGAGTCAAAATCGTCTGGGCATCTTTAAGAAGATAGTAAAGTGATACAAATGTTTTATTGATTTTGTGAAATGAGTAATTATCGCTTTGATAACTTCCAATAGTGACGAAGAAGTGACATCGTACGATAGGCGATAAAATTCCCTTCCATTTGCTGGCAAGGAGCTTTTTAAAATTTGGTCTAGCCCAAATTAGGTTTGAAAACCCTTCTTCATCATATATTTCGCGTTGCAAACTTATAAGCTTACATACACTTCGCAGCAGACGAATTACTTTTGGCCTAAACTACATTAGCGGAGCAATTCACTGCCCCGCCCTTTTAGATCTCATTAAACTCAGTGCTACATCAAATCATAGACTCTGAAATAAATAAATAATTAAAAAGAATCTGCCATTCTGTTGTACGGACCAAGGGCGACGTAATTACTGTTAGCCTGTATAACATCTCGGTCATATATCAGCTCCGGACCCGATGAACCTGAATTGTTCCAGTATCTCTGGTGAATCGATCAGGTCATTGATGACTTAATAGAAGAAGGATAGGCGTGTAATTTGCATTCAGCTCCATAGGGTCGTAATATTGTATACATTACTCGTAGTCACATAGCTGTCAACATGGAAGGAACTTGAACGCGTTTCGTAGGGAGAGAAATGTGATTGTGGCTAGTGAAGGACTGCCTATCGCCAACCATAATACCCAGTTCCTTTGCCGAGTGGAACATCTTTTATGGTACAAAGAATAGTTTTTTTCTATTTTCAGATGCAGCTTATTCGCGGTACACCATTTTTCGATTACTAAAATATCCCTGTGTATAATGTCTCCTCGGCCCACATGCATAGCAAATACTTTGAGAGTACATATAAGGTCAGGTTAACATGTTATATAGTTTTGACTCATAGGCGGGTATGCTACTACTTTGAACCCCATCAGTGGGATTTAAAAAAGTGAAATAGTAATTTTTAAGCAAAAAACAACACCGACTTAAATTCTCTTATAAAAATTTCAGAGTACCGTTAATTTCTGCAAACCAAATTAATATAGGATCACATCGGAGATACCACCTTTTTATAGAAATCGATTAATGTGGTCCAAAGTTAGGCGGTAACATACAGAAAAAATAAATATATCGCGACGAATTGATAACCTCCTCCTTTTTTTAAGTTGGTTAAAAAACTTATGTTAAATATTTCAAAGTTGAATTTTACAAGATTAGTCTATTCTAACTTTTTAACTTCTTTTCGCAAGACAGCTAATATGGGATGAATAATCATAGAAAAGTTTAAAAATGGGCGTGGAAGTCGTTTCGGAGCTAGACCAGTTGCAGCACTCGCCGCACAATTCCGACAGTGTTGTAATCAATCTATTATTGTTACAACGGTGGAAAGGTTCTCTATCAGGGATGTAGCAGGTTTTCACGGACACTTCGCAAGTAATATCCGATAGCTATAGAAAAGTTGTTTCATCTCAGCTGTGAGTGATTTGTTTAGTTTAAGGATACTCTATATTTCTGTAAATGTTTATTTGTATGTATTGCCAACGTTAAATTAGCCGTCTGATTCGGAGCCAACCACCCAAATGATCGTTCAGTGCTGGTGATTTGTGGTTGTAATAGGTTGTGCGACTTCTCACCTATCATTTGACTATGCAAATTAGCCAATTTCGTTCCATTGATTTTATATTAGTCGTTTGCTCTCGCTTCGGTATTGCTCGCTTGTGTTTTGCATTAGTACTAGTAGTTTTTATTTATTTATTTTATTTTATTTTATTTTATTTTATTTTTTGTTATTATTACACTCACGTGCTATCATCTCAAGTGCTGTGCTGTTGCTTTTTGGCACTGTAGCCAACGATTACGTGCAATCGCATAGTGTTGTTGTCGTTGTCGTTTGCCACTTTGAGACATTTGAACTTCCAATTTTCAATTAACCACCAAGTGATCGATTTTTTCGTTGCTGTCTCACGTCCAAGTGATATACATACATACTTGAGCATAAGTATGCATGGGTAAAGAACGAGCATTTCTCATTTCAGCAATACATAGGATGTCTGTATCTCTTGCCAGTGTATATTATATTGAGTAAATTTGTGGCACCGCAAATATTTCGAGTGTTGCTATTGTTGTTGTTGTTGTGGACTTTTATTGTTATTAGCTTTTGCTACTGCTTTAAGTTCAGCATTGTTGTTGCTGTTGTTATTCTGATTCAATTGACTTTTAATACTCTGCCATTTCACATCCATAGCCGCCGTATCAGCGCGTTCGCAACTCATTTAGTTGTTAACGTTTGCCTGCAGCGTGCTGTCATAGAGCACAGAACAGCAGTTTCGGCGAAGCAAATTCGTGAAAGCGTTACCGTAAAATAATTAACAAAACAAAACCAAAAAAAAAAAACACAGAAAACAGTGAAAAGGAAAAACAAAAACAATAAATAAATAAACATAATAAAAATTTGTGTAAAATAAAATTGAATTGCATTAAAAATGCTCTAGACAGCCCCTAAAACACTCAGTGTTTTGTATTTTTGCACACCATCGTTTATGCAAAGAATTTTAGCAATTTCACGCCCACAACTGTGCTCGCCTCACCTCGCCGCCAATGCGCTAGCTTGCCAACCACCAACTACTTACTGTGTCACTACTCGTAATGCCGTCGCCGCCGGCTAATCTAAATGTGCAACACAACAAAGCACGCGCCTAGAACCCTTGAATTGTGTACATACAAGACAAAAATCAAAAACTAAATAAACTAAAATCAATAGCTAAAAGACTAAGCCGGTGAGAAACCCGTGCGATATTCAACTAGTTAAGTTTTCAGTGAAAAAAATCAGCGTTTTATGACACAAAAGAGTCTTTAAATTATTCGCCAATATAATAAACAGAGTATGGAATAATTATAAATTTCTACAAGCACACATTTGCATCTGTGTAGATACGTTTCTATATACATACATACTTATGTATTCATGTGCATATGTAAAAAATCGGCTGGCCAACATACCCTGCAGAGCTGAATTCGCCAAAACTAAAATAATCGAGAGCCGAATACTTAAATTCCTTCTACCGATTAAGCTCTCCTGAATCCGGCTAATACACACACTCACATTTATTTGCATACACAGACACAGTGAAATCAACGCCAATGCTGGCGAAAAGCTTCTCTTCTCTTCTATGCTCGGTTATTCTTTATCAAGATTTAAAATTAAAAAAGTATTAATTTTCAACAAACTATGTACATACATATGTACAACTTCATGCAAGCGCTTAATTGAGTAATAAATAAATACATTAATTCGAATCTATAAATCTACAAATGTCTGTTTGTATGTGCTATCTCATCATACATATGTACCGGGAAGTGTAGGCAATTTGTGACAAGTGAGAAAGCCACTTTTTCTAAAATGAATTTAAATTTTTTAATTAAAACCCACATTAGCGCCGGAATTGTGAAATCAACCGTTATTACAGAAAGTAAATAATTTTAGCCTTTGGGTGTGGGCAAAATAGCACCATACCTAATGTATGTAGATTTAGTATTTATTATTGAATCTGTGTAAAAAGACATATCGTTCGTTTGCTGGAAGAACGTCAAATACCAAAAAATCCAAAATACGAGAAAAGCTGTTTTCAAGTAGATTTGAGTCAATTATTTCAAAAATAAAAACTAACTTAAATATAAATATGATCGTTCAATTCGATCCTGAGGCTAAAGTATGTTCAAAAACTTAAATCCGCTTCCTTACGTTGGTAAAATATTAATTAGTTTATAGTGCAACTAAACAAAGTAGAAAATAGCCAGGCTGAAAGTGTATGGGCACTGTCTGTTTGTAATTTGTTTATACAGTAAAATAAAAAGGTGTGAACATATGCGTGTTTTTCGCGAGTTTTGATCGATGATGCTAATCCATTTTAAAAATTATCAAATTTAAATAGAAAGCTTTGCTGAAATCACTATATTTTTATAATATAGGGTGATCCATCCAGACCTTTTTTTAATTTTGAATAAAACAGAACTGTATGTCGGAATATTTATTATTACTCCACGCTATTTTCAAAGTCATTTTCCCGTTCAATCTGCCTAAAATCCCGTTGATTTTTGAGATTTTTTTTTTTGTGACGCTTTTTTCGAAAATAAGAGCTTTTGTTGTTAAAAGAACAGTGCATAGTGTGGTTCATCTTGTATGGAGTAACGGTCAACGGGCTCGTTTTCTCGGGAACTAAATAATATTTCGCAATAAAATTTGGTACACTTGTTACTCTTTGTCTAGACTAGGTTGGTAATGAAAATGGGTCAAATCGGAAAAAACTGCGCTTGCCTTCCATATAAGTTATTTTTGGAAAAAAAACGAAAAATGCGATATTTAAGTAACTACTGCAGCCAAATTACTAAAAAATTTATGCATATAGTGAACTTTAAGCAAAAAATGTAGTATTTCATAAATTTGTTTAAATGGGCGTGGTCAAGCCCACTTATCATGAAATATGTGTACCCGCCTAACCGATTTCATTCAATCTTAGTACACTCATTACTGTTAGCCCCATTCAAAACTTTTTTGGCATCCGTCAACAACCACGCTGACCTCCCATGTATTGGTATTTTCGGAAGATACAAATTCTACGATATTTTACTATATAATAACGCCGAATTTCTCAACTTTTTTTTTTTTTTTTTTTTTTTTTAATTTTTATCAGCTCACTTTATGCTATATTTTAACTAAAAACAAGAAAATGAGTTGATATAAACATGGTAGTAACTGTATTTGCATTGAATTCATGGGGTGTGCAAGCAAAATTAATATTTGTAGTACAAGAACTTACACACTAACTCAAACAAGCGTTCACGTGTTAATTTTCTTTAAATATTCACAATGCTTTTGAAGTAAAAATCTTTATGTTTTATCTTTATGTATACGTCAAACTTTATTAAAATGTACGAAGATTCAACAAAATTTCTTACTTTTTAAAAATTCATGTTCTTATGGAAGAAAATGCGAAAGATCTTTCAGCTATAAAATTTAAAAAATCAACGCGAATTTTCAACCTCTTGAAGCTTGCCCTTTATCGTATTAAAATTTCATAACTAATTTTCTAAACACTCAGATTATGAAATTAGAAATTTTGATGAAAGTTTGTTGAATTTTCCTAAATTTTTTACAAACTTTGAAACTTTAATTTATGTGGCTTTAGTGATGCAGGCTGCAATTTGGTAGCATGTTTTGGTAAAAATACAACTTCTGTCACATCCAACTAGGTCGAATGCTTGATTTTCCCGTTTCTTTTACCCTATGAGCCTCTTTCCAAAACCGCCGAAACCCTTAACATATATTTTTGACGCGTTCATCAATATCACGAGCATTCACATTTTCTAAATCTGGCATCGCCTCTAATAGCTGTCCCAAAACTTTCTCATTTTTTCCACTTCTGTACCACTCAGGAGGTACTAGTACTCAAACACTTAACTGTATTGAAAAATGTTAGGGACCGAGAGCAAAAGGTTTGATCGAAACTAAATGTCGTGCTCGTAGTTTTGTTCCCAAGACCGCTTCAAAACCAAAATCGAAATGAGAACAAAACTGCCGAGAACGTTTTCAATGGGAATTATATAGGAACAAAACCCTGGGGGACGTTCCCAAAGAAAACAAAATGCAAAAATACTTCCGGAAACATTTCTAAGAGAACAAAACGGGAACAGAAGTCTTAGGATTTTTTCTGGCAGAGAACGAAACGACAACAAATCTTCCCTGAACTATTCACGAAGAATGGAAATAATATGAAATGTTTGCATATTGAAATTAATCACCAAAAAAACAAAAACAGAAAGGTAATAATGCAAATAAAGTAAACGAAAGACTTAAGATACGAACTTTTCTTGCACAGAAAATGAAAAATTGTTCCATAAATGGACATTGCACACTAATGATCAACGATCTGGAGGTTGAAATAATCCAGCTTTCCTCTACGTAAGAATTAGCAATCGTGGTTCTCATTGAAACGATTTTCGATTCCAACACCCAGACGCCCCTCTCATTCTTAACGTTAACGTACCCCACGCTTTTCTTCCTATTTTGTTCTTATTGGACATGTTCCCGAAAGTTTCGTTCTCATTCTATTCCTTTTGTGAACTGGAACGCGTTTTCGGTCCCTGAAAAATATTAGTAAAACTAAGAGCTTTTTTTAATTTTTGATTTAATTTTTGAAATTAACGATCCGAAATTAGCTAATATGTACATATGTATATATTTTTTTAAATTTTTAGATTCAATAGTTGATTTTTTGTAATGATTACTAATATAAGATTAATATTTCTTTAATGCATTCATCCGAATTTTTTCCGTTTTAAAGATCACGATTAAAATTCTTAGGTTAGTCTGGCTGGCTGAATGCTCCACGTAGACGCATCGGTAGAAAGCTATTAATGTCAGATGGAAATAGGGAGCCTGTTCGAGGCACGTATTAAAAACGGCATTACTGCTGCGCTGATGAAAATTTGCAACACTGCTGTAACTGCCCAACTGACTATACGTTGCTAGAAATTCACACCGAACGTGATTCATTAATAATTCACGCAACCCTGCAGTTGTGATTGCAGCTCGAACAAGCCCAGGTTTTGAAATAGTTCCACAAGAGAGCCACAATTCAAAAAGAATTTTCTAACTAGAAAGTCATGAGCCTGGGCTAGTTTCTTAAGGTGCTGGCCCAATGTAGGCTTGCTTTTCTCGCCTTACTGACCTTAGTTTGCTTTAATTTAAGCCCAAAATACAATCAGCCTCATTGCGTAAGTCGTAAATTAGGCTGAATTGTACGACTCGACAACATTAGCATTGTCTACTGTCGTGCTGAAATAAGTAAACGACGAAAATTGTCGAAAACTATGCAGTGCTGCCAAGTTCTTCGGTTTTAATACACTAGTCGAGTGGAAATTTTAGGCAATGACGCTAAATTTTCGATACGATTCGACTCTCGAAAATCGACTTACATTCGGCACGACTCTCGCAATGAGGCTGAATAACGCAGTGGCAGTGGCAGCGGCAGTTTTTCCAAATCAGCTGGTTTTTTTAGAAAGTGTGGTGTCCAATGAAGTGACTCACAATACAGCAGTAGCTGCTAGCAGTACTGCTCAGTTTAGCCCAAATTCTAAATTCACTGCCACTGTCTTCATGGCAGCAAAGCTCGCATGTTGAATTTGACATAAATGGAAGGCAGCCAACTTCTGTTGATGTCACTGAAGCCTGAAAGGCAACAACAAAAATGTAAACAAACAAAAGGGAATGTCAAAAAAGCAGTCACTGATCACTGACAACGCCGCGTTGTGTTTGCTGCGGCAGTGACTGCCAATATTAGGGCTTTATACTTTAAAAGCTTGTTTGGCCAATTGTAGCTTGGAACGCTGTCAAAGCTATCAGCTGTGTGGTTGCGAAGTCAAAATCTGTTCCGTTAACATCGAGAATTATTTCCTTCAAAATACAACATGAATTAAAAATTATAATAAAAAATAATGGGAACATCGTCTTAGCTCCAAATCTTTTCAGATTTTCATTTCAAAGAACAGATAATAATGAAATAATTAATACTAGCTCATTTACATATCGCTAGCTTAGAGTGCAAAGTTGCTAAGTCCATTTTTTTCAATTGTACAGGAGACACAAAAAACGTTCCTAAGTAATTTTCTTTAAGTATTTTGCAAAACTTTGAATGCAATGTTTCGCGTTTTTCATTTACCCTTTACTAAAAAAAAAAAANAAATTTCATTCTCAAAATTCATACACTTTGATTCAATTGCGCGGACTAAAGATAAATTTTAAATTAATCTTTCTTGGCCAATAACAATTGGCTTAGACCTAAGACATCATAATATTACTATTACTATACGGTCAAATGCCTCCATACAAAATCGACCCAGCCTAATATACATACATACATATGTACATAAATATTCCAAAATAATGTTGTTGCAAAAACCCTCAATACAAATCGAATTCGATAGCGTAAAAAGAAATATTCATATTTTTTTGGAGTTATCAAATTTTCTGTGACTACTTTGGACTTAGCAATTTTGCACATCACGGAATAAAACGGGTAGAAATAAAACAAGTAGTTAGATCCTTTCAGAAACGGTGCATTTTCAATATTCCTTGCTTCCTGCATCAAAAACTAATTGTTCATAAAAAGTGGACTTAGCAACATTTCACTCTAAGCTAGCGATATAAAAAACCCTTAACTCAGAAAAGCGATTTTCACGAAACTATTGATGAGTAGTTATTATTGCTTAAAATTTCATTTTCGTGCACGGTTTGTATATAATATACATACGTTTAATACAAATATGGAAACAGAAGAATCACTTTTATTTTACATTGAATTACTTACATTTTTCGGCAACACTTTTTTAAATTAAGACATTTATTTACAAGTATGTATATACATCCTTGCAGAATTTTTGGTTAAGCAACATTTTGTTTAAAAAAGCCTTTAGCAGTTTGCCTACAAAGCGAAAAGTGAAGTCAAGCTGCCATTTGGCCAACTTTCATACATGTTAGTAGAGTTCAAAAAATGTTTGACTGTTTTCAAAGCGAAGCCAGCAAAGCAAGCGTACATTGAGCCAATGCCTTTAGTATGATTTTAGTAACAATTATGCACGCGAAAATAATCTTTAAAGGGGTTTTGAGTCCTCCCTACAATAAAAAAATTCTACTACCCAGTAGGAAATAGGAGCACTTAATAATGTGTTACCAGCAACTTATACTTCACCCGGCGGTCCTTACATCTTCCTTGCCGTGAACCGCCTTATAAAAGTAGGAATTTAGAATGTACATTTGGTATCAGACATACTTCTGAGCCGCTTTACCAAGTAAGGTATGTACGTAGAATGTAGAGTAGCCGCTCAGAGTACTTCGGCACTCGGAAATTACTTCGGTGGTACGTTATTTTGCAACTTACAATGTAAGGCGTTATCGCAGATGTAAAAGCTGAAAGAAAACATGAATTACCTCGTAAGGTGCTTACTTATTTTCCCAGTGGGTATGGACATACATACATATGTACATTAGACTGCATCACCAAAAAATGTGGCGGTTTTTCCGCCGGGATTACAAAATTTATTATATTTTAAGACGTCCACCAAAATATTTCGGAAAAATATTAAGATTTAAACGAGCTGGACCGATTTGAAAATACCTCCAAAAATGGAGTTTTTTATGAATAAAAATATCTTCTTAAACTTTTTGAAAAAAGTCCCCTCAGATGACAAAACAAATTAGGCTTGAAAATTCTGCATAAAAATATTTAGAAATCTTTTCAACGGAATCGTAATAATGAGATTTGGGTCCCAATATTTTTTTTTCAAACACCAACACATCTTAATTCAACTTTGAATGATATTCGTTCATCATACCTTTCTCTTTCATCCATTGAATGAGTTTATTAGCAAAGAAATAAAAAGGATGAGAAAATACCTTTCCAATGATATCTCACAAGTCTACATCGTTCAAGTTATTCTTATACCAATTTTCGAAAAAAGTTAAAAACAGCATCAAAAATCTTATTATTCCGTTCAATTTTTTTTTTAATATTTTTACGCAAATTTTTTAAGTTTAAACCGTTTTGTCATTTGAGGGGATTTAAAAAAAAAAAATCTTCAAGAAACTATTTTTATTCATAAAAAACTCCATCTTTGGAGGTATTTTCAAATCGGTCCAGCTCACTTAAAACTTAATATTTTTTCGAAATATTTTGGTGGACGTCTTAAAATATAGTAGATTTTATAATTCCAATGGAAAAACAGTACCGATTCTTTTTTTGTATGGGGAGTGATACAGTCTAATGTACATATTTATGGCTGCATGTTTGCTTGCCAGCACAATCAAATGTATTTCAAATATTTTATTTTAAATCGGATCTTTTTCGAGTTTTTATTAGGGACCCACGTGTGTCGTATTGTAGTTCGAATCCTTTACATTTAGTTACATGCATGCTTATGTATGTCTGAATCTGCGATGACACGATTTTCTTTCACCAAATAAATTGTAGTATATGTGAATTTTAAAATTATATGCATTGGAAAGATTTACACATATGCATGTACGTAAATGCCGCAGTGCCCTTAATTAATCAGCAAAAAATTAGCTCACTTTCAACAACGCCAACAACAACGAACGCAAGCGTTGCAAATCTAGAGCTAAAACCAAAATAAAAATACTCTTCAATAAGTGCTACATACGACAAGTAAATTCGTACACACACATACAAAGATAAGGGTCTTTCGTTTTTGGTGGCAAAAAATATTCGTTGGCTCAAATGTTCGCCACCATACGGCATCTAGTTGGCGGTGGCGCTGCTCAAGCGGCAGAACCACTAACACATGCGCAGGGGCAATCGCCATCAACGAAAAAGCAAACAAAACTGTCGAAAAGATTGCGCCAACAACAACAGCTCGAGCAAATGCAACAAATGTTGTTGCTCGACAGTGAAACCTATTCCAATTTGCGTTATGAGCGCACCAACCTAAGTCACAGCAGCCTGCTGCTGCATCAGATCTCGCAAGACAGTGCAGCGGTCGAGTGCAACGAAACGCTCGACGCCATCGTGCCATTAACATTTGCATCGGCCGCAACGCCCATAATCGTGCCCAGTGGCTTTAGAGCCGCCACGCCTTCGGAGAAGCAATCGTTTACGCCTGGAACACGACTCTACACCACATCGACGCCTTCGCCGCCTCCGCCGCCGTCAGTGCCACTAGTGCTAGCGCATTCATCGCCGCCACCCTCCACAGCGGGCAGCGTGCCACCCGCCCTAAGCGGAGGTGGTTATTCGTCGTATTTGCCGCACGTCTACAGCCTTTGCGACTCGTGTCGTCCGCTACGTTTTCAAAATTCCCTCGTCAAATCCGGTAGTCCCGGTGCAGTATCGCAAAAAAGTTTCGGTGCCGTCTCTGCGCGTTATCTCAATTTAAATTCGAGTTCAAGTAATCGTTTCAGTTCGCTGCCGCCATCTTCGATTTTGACACCAACACCGCCGCCACCACCACAGACGCAACAAGCGCCTCAATCGCATCCTCCGCCGTTACGCTCCTTTCATCATTTCTCTCGTTTACAGCCACGACGTACAACTAGCGCCAGCATGTCGCAATCTGGAGACGATCTACATTCACCCAGCTATTTGTCATGGCGGAAGCTGCAGCTGAGCCGAGCCAAACTAAAGGCGTCCAGCAAGACGTCGGCGTTACTCTCAGGATTTGCAATGGTGAGTACAGGAGAAATTCCTTATCTTATTTGAAACTATGTAGTATGTATGTGCAGTGTATTGAAAAGCCTAGAAAGAGAACTTTCTACATCTTAGTGTAAATATGTAATAATGTCTACCATTCTATTCAGCTACGCACACATGGATTTCATATTTATTTGTAAATTAAAATATTTTTATATCGCTTTCGTTCAATTTTTCAAATAAACCTTGAACCCTTTGTGCAGATAATAAATTGCCCATGTCTCTTGTTATTTTTAGTTGCATATAAACAACAAGCGCAGCATTTTTGTTCAGCTGATGCATACGTACATACCTAGTATGTACATACAAATGTATGTAGGCAAAATTATGTGCTATCGCACTATCATCTATAAACAAAGTGAAAAAAAAAACTCACACAAATTCCTAGTGGTACTTCTGTCTGCATTTGTTGACGAATTCTTTTTAATTAATTTCATAGAAACAGCTTCCCGTCCCCGATGCATTGCGACGACGTCCACCCGATGGCGAGTCGTCAGTCATGCTGTGATTTCATGAAATTCATTCACCGTTACGATGCACGTCGTCGTCTTTCATTTTGCCTTTTCTTTCCCGCTTGCTTGTTTTTCTAAGTTTTTGGCAGGGCAGCATCGCGAGCATTAATTTTGTCTTTTCATGTGCAACCGATCAGAAAGTAATGCAAACATTTTAATGCATTTATTTACTTAACACATGAAAACATTGTTCCCACACACTACCACCTGGCTAACAGCTAAAGAAATATCTGAACATGTCTTCATTCGAATCGAACAACTTCTACAAAGTAAGTAACGGAATGACGAATATTAATATCAGACCTCGGTATCGCCACGGGCTAGTTGCAATATTCCTCTGTAGAATAAAGCTGCACTTTGCTGTACTTTGACTGAATCACTGGGTATATTGAAATTGTAGACCGTAGCAATAATTACACAGTCCAACAAATTTAAACTTTTTTTGCAACAGAATAACGATGGTATCATTTTGAAAGAGGACATCATACTGACTATTTTCGCTGAACAAAGGCATAGCCCAGCACATTTCCGTTTTTTTTTTTTTTTCAACTCAAAGGTTAAGTTGTTGATTATTATGCAGACAAGTACTCCTTGATCCAGCATTTCCTATGCTAGCGTGCAAGGCTATGCCAAATACGAGGCATCGGTTTGTAAATGTCAAAATACCATCACTACGGCAGGGCTTTTATAAGTATTTATGAGAATTCTTTATGCTCAAAAAATTATAAATATACTAGCAGACTCGGCAAACTTCGTCCCGTCCAAACTTAATTTTATTATTGAAACATTTTGGTCCAACATGTTCACCAACAATTCACGTTTACGATTCCCATTGGCACGCTCATTCGCTAAGATTATGGTTTGGTGGTCTTTTGCCGCATTAAATAACCTAACGAAAGTCTTATGTCCGTGAAGAAGTTCTTGATTATCTCTAATTGTGCAGCATTTCATAGAACGGTTAATCTCACAACGAAATAAATTTGAAGAACATTTCCTCTTCACTCCCTGGCGGCAACAATGATCTGGTTCTATAGTGAATCTGCCCCAGAAACTTTTTGGTATAGTTGGTGGTAGTTTCAAAATGGATGCGTACAGAAATCCAATATACATAGACTTTGTATGGGAGGTGCTACGCCAGATTAAAAAATAGCGATTTTTTTTTAGCCTATAACCATCATTGGGACGTCTGAAGTAGGTATCCGAAATTAAAAAAAAAAAAACGGTTCGGCCGTTTCCGAGCTTTGCGAACACAAAAATATTAATAATATATATTAGTACTAGATCGCCCTCACCCGCTACGCTGAGTGTATGAAATTTCTACGTGATACATTGAGTAAAATTTATTTCAAGAAAACTCAATTAAAAAACAGGAGGTCTAAAATTTGTTTAACCATCTTCAAAATATTTTCAAACTAAAACGTTCCTAAACTTCTCACTTGTCACACTTTTTCAATAAACTTATCCCCTGAACTCAATTTGAGATTTTAAACAGATGAAAACCTCTTACATGTAGGGTTGAAATTAAGCCCTTTCAAGACCAGTTTAATTGTTACCCATAGTTTAATAATTCATTTAAATTATTGAATAGTTTGAATTTAAATTTTTAAACAGTTGGCAACCTTTTTAGACCTCTTTCGTCTGACACTCATGTTGCGATTAACATTCAAAACCATTTAGATTCATACAATCTTCTACAACAATATATATTTTGAATGCCGTTTTTTATATGTTCGCAAAGCTCGAGAACGGCCGAACCGATTTTTTTGAAATTTCGGATACCTGCTTCAGACGTCCCAAGGATGGTTATAGGCTAAAAAACATTTCGATATATGAAGGGGCGTGGCACTTCCCATACAAACAGATTTTTTCATACTGCATATCTCTGGAAGTGTTCATGGTAGAATACTGGAACTTGGTACGGCAATATATGAAATCAATCTTATACTCATGGAGAAAAATGGGCTATTTGAAAAGGGGTCATGGCGCCGCAAAAAAGTTTATATATAATTCTTGTGTCTGTGTGTTGGTGAGTGAAATCCTTCTAAATGCTTGGACTGATTTTAACGAAGTTTATTGTGTACTTTTGAGTGGCTCTCTGGAGAGTGTAGTTTTAAAATTTCACCCGCCAGTTGGCGCTGTAGTGAAGTTATTACTAAACATTTTATTTAGCATCCACTTCAAAATATTTATTGGTAACGGTAAACACAATACTATTGTCAAAAAGCGCTGCCAGATAGCGCTGGAGTCATAACGAATAAACGCCAAGTTAAAAAAGGTGCCGTGAATGTCAAATTAAATCGACCTGTTGCGCCATTGAGAACTCTTATGTGTTACGATTGGCCCAATGGACGTGATTTGCCAGTATTATTATGCGTTAAAGCTTCATTCTGAGACACCAGGGTGGAGTTGTACAGTGGTAGATTTTAAGTCACCACCGATAAATCAACCACCAGAACCATTGCGCGCCTTATACTGTAATATTTAAATTAAAATAATTGAATTTGGTTTTTAAAAATGTGGCGACCCTTGTGAAAGACTTAAATATTATTCAAAACTTTCAAACCAAAGGTTTTTTAACAATATTTCGTTAGACAACCACATTTTAATTCTTCAGATAGGTTGCGCATAACCAATTTAAATTTGACTTTTCAAACAGGTGGCAACTCTTTTAAAAATATATTCAGCCCTTATCCATGAGTGGATAATGATTTTATATATCTCCGTACCAAGTTGCAGTAATATATCAAAAATATTTCCTGAGAAATGCTGTATGAAAAATTCCGTTTGTATGGGAGGTGCCACGCCCCCTTGTCTAATCGAGATTAAATTTAACCTATATTTATATTTGGATAATGATTTTATATATCTCCGTACCAAGTTGCAGTAATATATCAAAAATATTTCCTGAGAAATGCTGTATGAAAAATTCCGTTTGTATGGGAGGTGCCACGCCCCCTTGTCTAATCGAGATTAAATTTAACCTATATTTTAAGTTGGGCTAAATGACAGCAGTATACAAAATTTCATGATGATCGGTTGAGTAGTTAAGGCGTGAAAGCAAAGCAAACAAACAAACTCACTTTCGGATTTATAAAATTAGTAAGGATTCCAGCGTTATCGCTTTCATGTCTCATTCAATTAATATCAATTTACCAATTTACCGTCCATAATATAAACACTTTTTCTACAGCGTGTAAAATACAAACTGTCGCAACTAAATAACCTTCATTATTTCTTGAGAAAGACGTAGGCACAGAATTTAGTTTTTATTGTTACATCGTCCACTAATTGACAAGTTTTAGTTGTTATTTATTTTACGTTAGTATAGTATGGAAAAGGCGTATCTCCCAACGCCTCTGAAATGCAAAAGGGCCATAACTAACTAAAATTTCTTATTGCACAAAACGAATCAAACAGTGAGTGTTGGATTTTTAGATAGTTACGGCTTTTTGTATTTCAGCGACGATGTAAGTTGTGGCTTTTTCATACTATACTTACGATATATGGATGTGAAGCTCTTCTTTCAGAACCACATTTTACAAGTGAAGAAAACTTGTGATCACTTCAGTAGCTAAATTTTTTGAAGCCTCTACTTTTATTTGGCACTACAAGCAAACAAATTCGCCAATCGTATCTCTCCGTGCGGGTTTGCGACAGTTGGATCTGCCCAAGTGGAGATAGGTATAGGTCCTTCTACCTAGTCAAAGGATCTTTTCATTGGACATCCATGCGTACAATATACACAAGCCATCTTGGGTACCCGTCACCCACGCGAACAAGGCCGAAGATCTTGCGTAGAATAGTTCTATCGAAAGCACCCAAAGCCTTCTTATCATTGTTCATCTTTCTGCGCCATAGAAAAGAACGAGAGAGGGCTCTGCTTTTCAATTGCCTACCGAGCCCAAAGTAGCGGCTGTTGGCAAGCGTTATTCTACGCTTGCTTTCCATGCTGACGTTATTAGTTATGTTTATGATGGATCATAGGTAGACAAAGCCCTTAACTACTTCAAAGTTATAACTGCCAACAGTGACGTGTGTCCCAAAACACATGGACTATATGTGTTGCCAGGAGGTACTTTGTCTTGTCCACGTTCACCGCTAGACCAACCTCTTTAGCTTTTTTTTCTAAGCTGGAAAATGCTGCGTTAGGTTTCAGGCCGACGACATCGATGCCATCTGCATACGCCAACAGCATCATTCTTTTCTTATGAATGGTGCCGCTGCGACTTAGATTGGTAGCTCTCGTTATGCTTTCCAGCAGCAGATTTAAAAAGTGAATTCACGTGAGTGAATCGCCTTGTCTAAAAGCTTGTGTGGTCTACTATGTTTTGCGATTCGAACGGCGACACGGGCTAATACGAATTCATACTACCAGGCATGGGCGTAGCCAGGTAGGGGCAGGGGGGTGCTCGAGCCCCCCCTAACTTTAAAATTCTCTATATATATATATAAAATAGTACCCTGAAATACCAGCTTAATAGGGTCTTCTTCACTATGAGAGCGTATGAAACTGTAAACATTAAAATCGTTTTTTCTCGAGATTTTGATTTTTTGGACTACGACACTTTCGTCAGCAAAAAATTATTAAAAATCATCGCGAATTTTTAGCCGCTTCTAATACACACTTTATAAAACTGTATACCAAAGGAAATTCTAAAAATTCTGATTGCAAAGCTTGAAATTTTTGCTGAATATTTCTTGATTTATTTAATTTGTATAATAACTGTAATTGTTGAGGTGCTATTATTTGGACTGCAGGTGTATGTACATTAGCATGGGCCGGAAATCCGCTTTTTAAGGATTTTGATTGATAATCCAAAAAAAATCTATGTGAAAGATGAAAATTTTTGGTCAATATCTTAGGCTCGCCCAAGTCCATCAAAGTTCAATGTGCTCAAAAAATAAGTTAATTAATATTTTTTTTTTACAAAAATTGCAATTATCTTCGAAAGTATTAGTCCAACAGAATTTGGTATACCGACCTTTTCTGCAGAGAATCGAAGTTAGCTAAGAAACACTTTTTTTAAGCTCCTGAACTTAGATGGACTTGGACGAGCCTAAGATATTGACGAAAAATATTAATATTGCACACAGATTTTTTTTAGAGCTTAATGAAACATATGTATTTTTGCTATTACCAATCAAAATTCTAAAAAAGCGAATTTTCGGCCAACGCCAATGTATCGAAATAAAGTTAATAATCCTGTTCGTTATTATCTATTACTGAATTATTTACACTTACATTTAAAAAAATCTTTCTATATCTTATAGGTCGCCATGGTTGAGGTTCAATTGGATAGTAGCACCAAAGTGCCTGCCGGCATGCTTGTCGCATTCGCCATCTGTACCACGTTGCTCGTTGCTGTTCACATGTTGGCGCTTATGATCAGCACCTGTATTTTGCCAAACATTGAAACTGTTTGCAACTTGCATAGTATCTCCCTGGTGCACGAGTCGCCCCATGAACGTCTACATTGGTACATTGAAACCGCCTGGGCATTTTCTACTCTTCTCGGCCTCATACTCTTCCTCCTAGAGATAGCCATTCTCTGTTGGGTGAAATTTTATGATTTAAGTCAACCAGCCGCTTGGTCGGCATGCATCGTACTTATTCCGGTAATGATAGTCTTCCTAGCGTTTGCGATACACTTCTATCGTTCGCTCGTTACTCACAAATACGAAGTTACCGTTTCGGGCATACGAGAGTTGGAGATTTTGAAGGAACAAATGGAGCAAGACCACATCGATACCCATCATCATCATCACCATCGTAATAATGGCTTAAATTATGGTGCCAGTGGTGAAATCGTTTAAGTAATGTGGAACAAACGAGAGCGTGGAATTCTGTGGTGAACTTGTTGCCGCCGAAACGCACTTTTTATAAACATGCACTGGAAAATAGACACCTGTATGTAAGCGACTACTTACTTTTAGCCGATAAAGTTTTTATACGCTACTTTTACACGAATATATAGACATTGGTAACAAACAATTAATAACTAAATACAATATGTAAATAAATACTTGTATGTAGGTTAACTTTGTTATTATACATAATATGTACACGAAAACTTAATTGAATTGAATTCTCAAAGAATTCAAATACAATTGTGATATTGGTAAATATTTTTGATTTGAATTATGAAATGCATTTTGGCATATTTTAATTTAGCAACTAATTTTAAAAACTTAATCGACATTATACTATTAACTATTTGTTTATAAGCTGAAAGCATGCGTAGTTAATCCAACAATTATATTCATATGTGTGGCATAGTTGTGCAAAATTTGTTTGCGATTACATTTCACTTACCACCAAACGCTACAAAGGAATCATGATGTGTTGATAATAGTAAGATTCGGTACTTAGTTTTCAACTGTAATTGAGGAACATTGTTTTAGGTATCAAAAACGTTGAAACAACAGATTTTGTTCATAGTCTCCTTTCGAATGAAACACCTGTGCAAAGCAAAAAGAAAATCTCTATGTGCAAGTCACCTCAAAATTATTCCTTATCGTTTCAAATCAACTATGTATTTTAAAAACGTATTTGTATCTATTCTACATACTTTTAGTTTAAATATAAGAAAAAATAATAAAAAGTAATAATAACAAGATAAATGCATGGTTTTGTTTGATGCAGTAGAATTATGTATGTCAGTCGAATTTGAAAAAGTGCTTCCTTGCGGTTGATGTGAGTTTGACACGTTACCAAAAAAAAAATTTGGTCGGGACATATTTGCGATGTTTCTTTGTGCAATCAGAGGGTCAATTCCCGTTCTGCGTTATCGTAAAGTGAAGTGAAAAGTATAAAATTAACACCGAAATAAATGCGGTGTAAAAGTGTTATTTTCATCACTTCGCAATAACGCAGAACGAGAATTGACCCTCAGAACAAAAACAAAAATTTAAATGTATTTTGATTTTGCTTTGGCGGCATAAACTGTGAGTAAGAGTGTGTGTGGAAATTTAAACAAAATTTTTCAATTCAATTTAAAATTTTTCAATTTGACTTACACTGGCGATCAACACCGAGTGCATGTACGACATTTGATTACTTACAGTAACATAACTTTTTTAATAATAAACGGATTGCTTTAAAATTTTTAGCAACTGGTCCTTATTATATAAAGAATAAAGACCGTTTCAGTCAAAAAGCTCCAACTCTCGTGACTTTTAAAAAATTTTAGTGTCAGCTTAATGGCTTGGTGTGTTTTACTTGCTGGTATTTGGTGCCGTTGGTTAATATTAAAGGAATAATGAACAAGGGAATCAATCTCCACATTCTCCAAACAAATTTGCCGGACTTTGCAGACGAAAACGCATACCCTGTTGTTTGCCAGCAGAACGGGGATCCAATGGATTCTGAAAATATTCGACACCGTCAGCTCTTCTTCTTTTTTGGCGCTGTAACCGCCTAAGCGATTTTGGCCAAGTTCAGCAAAGCACGCCAGTCGTTTCTCCTATGTGGCAACTGACGCCAATTGGAAACGCCAAGTGAAGCCAAGTCCTTCTCCACCTGATCTTTCCATCGCAGTGGGGGCCTCGTCTGCGGGACTCGCCGTCGCCAACGCGTAAAGGACCGTAAATCTTCCGCAAAATCTTTCTCTCAAACACCCCAAGAGCCGCCTCATCGGATGTTGTCATTGTCCATGCTTCTGCGCCATATACCAGCACGGGCATGATGAGTGACTTATAGAGCGTGGTTTTCGTACGTCGAGAGAGGACTTTACTCCTGAATTGCCTACTCAGTCCAAAGTAGCACTTGTTGGCAAGAGTGATTCTACGTTGGATTTCAATGCTGACATTATTATCGGTGTTAATGCTGGTTCCCAAGTAAACGAAATTCTCTACTTTCTCGAAATTGTAACTGTCAACAGTGACGTGGGTGCCAAGGCGCGAATGTGCTGACTGTTTGTTTGATGACAGGAGATACTTCGTCTTGTCCTCGTTTACCACCAGACCCATGCGCTTTGCTTCCCTATCCAACTTGGAAAAGGCAGAACAGACTTCGCGGTTTTTGTTACCGATGATGTCGATGTCATCGGCATAAGCCAGCAATTGCACGCTCTTGTAGTAAATTGTTCCTGAGCGGTTCAGTTCTGCAGCTCTTATTATCTCCAACATCAGATTAAGAAGTCACATGAAAGGGAGTCGCCCTGTCTGAAACCCCGTTTTGTGGCGAACGGCTCGGAGAGGTCTTTTTCCAATTCTGACGGAGCTGGTGGTATTGCTCAACGTCATTTTACACAGCCGTATGACACCGTCAGCTGCCTGAGTAAAATTTTCACGTAATGCAGTGACCGACATAAATCCCAGACCTTAACGCCATCGAAAAATTAAGCGCTGTGGTCAAGAGAGTATTAGCGAGCTCCGAGTAACATGAAAGGGCTTTGGAGGCGAGTAAAATTATAATGGGGTAATATTCCAAGCGAAATCATAGAAAGACATATGAAAATCGCTATTAAAAACAAGGGAGTCTCCAAAATCGTCTTGATATCAACCTCCCGAAATCTCGAAAACAGAAAAGTTCAAAACTGAGTGAATAGAGTTGTCTTGCGGTTTTGCTGTGAATCGCTTGTTTCTTTTTTAAGTTTAGCTTTTCTATATACTAGGCTTTATTCCTTAGATAAGATAAGGACCAATTGTTGAAAGTTTCAAGCTAATCCGCTTATTATTATAAAAGTTATGTTACTGTAAATAATAAAATGTCGTATATGCACTCAGTTTTGATCGCCAGTGTAGAAGACGTGCGGCGAAGCACATACACAAAATCAGCTGATCTAATAGCACCCCCTTATATAAATTCGCCTTTACCATGATTTTCAAACGTTTTACGGATACATAAATAAACGAAAATTGTAGTCGTTTCCGGATACGGAAAATTGTGTGAGACCGCAACTCCCGCAAAATTTACGCTTCTCTGCTGGCTCGGAGGTTGTCTCCCTTTGATTGTGGAATAGATACGTTACCATCAATATACAGCCTTGGCCAAAAGTATTAGGCACACCAATATATGATGATTTTTAATTTTTTTTTGTTTATTTAATGTTTGAATTTTTTATAAAAGCCTAGCAAATTCCAAACTTTATGCAGGAAATGTAAAAATTCTGCAAATTCACTGCGGCAGTGTAGCACCAATTTGATTGTACTTAAGAACGGCTAGCCCACGAAAATTTACATAAAATATTTGCTTTGCTAAGAACCCGAGTTAGAATGATTGCTATTGAAGTAAAATAAGTTAAAATTCTAGATTTAAAGAAATATCAAATACACTGCAAACGCCTAAAAGTATACTGCATACCTTATTGCAAATTTCCCATACTATTACATTTGGTCACCTTTTGACATTTCACCTTAGACAGTCTTTCTTTATGTAACTTGGTCACCCTTTTTTGTACATAGTCGAATTTGTGATGCCAGATCGTTAATTTCTATATTAGAGGGATATTTTGCAAAAAAATTGCTAACGGGCTAACCTAATATTCGCGGCTTGCGTTTTGGTACGCACTCCATCGAATTTGTTTTTTGCGTTACCCGAAATTGGCTTGCGTGCGTTTGCATTTGATTTCATTGAGCGAAACGTCAAATCAAAATGTCAAACAGAACGAAAATTGGAAATTTAGTTAAGTTCATACGCACGCCGTTCACTTTCGTACAAGTTGTATGTGCATGCGAAATTTTTGACATTGGCGGCGTGCGTGAATATTAGGTTAGCCTGTAAGAAGGAAAACTGTATATTTTAAATAAAACAGAGATTTTCATGTCACACAATTATCGACGCATAATTGATCAGAATTCAACCAAGAATGTAAAAAAAGTCAAGCGGTTCAACATTCAAGTCTATAAAAATCATATTCGCTTATACAATGCAAATAATTTGTAACAGTGAAACTTTTAAGAATAGATAGTAAGTATTCAACATTAAAAAACACGTTTAGACATGTTTTTCCATTTTGTTGATACGCGGTTTTGTGCTTTAAACGACGATATGTAAATAAATAACGTTACCTTAATATAGAAAGATCATATCTAAAATGTATATGCCTTAACAGAGTAGTTACTAAACTTTATAAAAACTAAAATTCTAAAGCACGGAATTTCTTCAAAATCCTAGGCTTTAACAAACAGTGAAACTAATTTGTTATTATATTAAGTTAGCGATAAATGTTACCTTTTTACTGCTGAAATCTGTTTCGAATTTTTTAGAAATTTTGATGGTATTTTTTATTCAAGATGTGGGTAAATTACTGCTTTTTCCCCGATTTTGATAGGTAATTTATCAGAGTATGTCTGGCATCACTGAATCGAATGCATAAAAACGGAAATTCGCCTTGCTCAATTCGATAGTCTTTTTTGACATTTGCAAAGAAAAGGTTAAAAGCCTGAAAGTCTTTTGTGCGTTTTTCACAAAACCAGTTTTTAAAACAAAGCTAGCGAAGTTATCAAACTTTATTTTATTATTATTTCAAGTGAATATAAGTTGCAACCATTAAGTGTAAAAATGCCATCTAACATGAATAATAAACTGTAAGTAAAAACGAAAAAGTGGCTGTGATTGCAAAGAGTCCAACAAGAAAAATCAATTATGTAGTGAATAGAAAATAAGTCGAATAGGAACGAAGATAATGAAGTGCTATGGTGATTGTTCTAGATCTCGTTCCAATTTTAATGATGGCAAGAATTGTGATGGTTGTTTTGGTGTGGCTATGGTTATTTAGTGAACAAATGTGGCATAACTCGTTTGGTTTACTCAAATTGTAAAATTTTTGGTTGATACCGTGATGGCGGTCATAAGTACCGTTATAACATATTTATTGCCTTAAAACTGATGGTCCTACCACTTTTGGCCAATGGCACGTGTTCTTATTAGCCCTTCAGGTGCGAATACCTACTTTTGAATTAGTCGTGCACGTACATACATATATTAGGGGCATACGTAAGTAAAGTAAGTGAAATAAATAGATTTCAAATACTTCGTTTCCTTGGCGTTGTCCTTTGAAATTTTATTTCTTTACTTTATTATTACATATCTACTTGCATACATATGTTCATACATATGTAGTTATGTATGTGCCTCATCGCGCGACCATTACGTGTCGTTGCGTTCGTTGTGTTTCTACGCTTTTGTTTCTATATTCAATGTTTATTTCTACTCGTTTTCGATTAGCTTCGTTGATCCACCATTTCATTTTACGAACATATCGATATGTGCATATATATGTCCATTCATATGTACTCATTCCAGTGCTGCCACAAAAAAATTGCCAAATACCTCAAAAACAAATGAAAAATCCCCAAAATCCGAACAAATTACTCAAATTTTCTTAGTACAGATATGAGTATTATGTACTACTATTTACAGGAACTTGGGGTAATTCTCTAGTATAGGGTAACAACCGCTTAAAAAGGTCCGGAAAAGTCGGGAGTGGTACCAAACAACGCGCTTCGATCCCCCTATTAACAATCCGGAGGGGGAGGGCTAATATTAACCATTTAAAAGTTATAAACAAAACACTTGTTAAATATCGTTGTTTTCTATGAATCCTCTATCCTCGTCCAAAATGCACTAAATCACCAGTTGTTTTCCCTTTTAAAACACTGTGGTGATTCTCTTATCACATCTAATAAGAATTGTCGGGATTTTCGCTAATCGGTTGATTGTTTTTAATACGGTTTTGTTTTATCCCTCATACCGTTTTAGTGTGTCTTTTGTTTTATTATTTATATACATACGTATGTGTAAGAGCGCTTTAAGCGGTTACCCAACGCACATTACATATGAATGTATGTAGAAGTCTCTTGGTTTGTTACTACGTTTATACGTAAGCTATTTGCCAATAAAACTAATTTGCAAATACCTAACTCACTGTTTATTCGATGGTGAAAAATTCCTTTTTATACCCGAGCGCACTTGTGCACAAGGGTATATTAATTTTGTTCACATAACGGTTGTTTGTAACAGCCAAAACGAATCGAGATAGATATAGACAAATGTATACATAAATG
>NW_016157571.1:178329-201377 GCF_001687245.7 Rhagoletis zephyria | reverse complement strand
AAGCAAAACGTTGAAAATTATTGAAATCGGACTAAAATAACGGCCGCTTCTCATATAACGGTAAATTTCAGAAATGCTTGAAACTTCAATATTTCGAAATTGAAGGACGCTAATTTACTCAAAATTGATACACCCCGGCTTACCATCTAGCGGAAGGTTTCGGAAAGGTGAAAAAACATATATTTAATACTTGCGCCGGGTATTTAATGTTCGGCTCCGCCCGAACTTAGACTTTCTTACTTGTTAATATTGCCTGATTATAAAGAGGAAAATAAAGTTAAAAAATGTCAACGTCTTGATTATAAAAAGGCAATATGATGACCATCGAAAAGGAAAATTAACCTGGGAATGGCAGCGTCTTGCACTTATTTGCAAATAGTACCACTTATCATGAACGAAAGACAGAAGATCACGCCTTCCCGAAAGAAAGAAAAAAGTTATTTTCTAGCTGTTGAAATCTCGACGCCATCTTTGTTGTAAGAAGTAAACAACGAAGAGAAAAAAAAAACCGCATAATTGTTTAACGCATGAATAATCATTTTTATTATGCAAATTCTTCTATAAATCATGTCGGTGTGTTAAATTATTCTTTACCCTATGTGTGCATACGTTGTCACAAGCGAAAATTAAGAAAATTGCAGTAAAAAGCCACCACCAAATTGTAAACAACGAACAAATGTAAACAAACGGCTAATGTCAAAGTCGCCCAACTTTTTTCCTAAATGCGATTATAACGGGCTACTAAGAAGAAGGCGTGATCTTGTATTTTCGGTTCATGAGTGCGAGGAAACAAGCAGCGCTCGCTCGTTTGCCAAGCAAGCCAAACTTCTCGTGCCTCGCCTCATTGCTGCTACGAGCAGTGTTGCCAGGTCTTCGGCATGAGAAAACGTCCCTCTTGGTCTGAAAAAACGTCATTTCCTACCCAAAAACGTCTTTTTCAAATGAATGTACAAAAAATTGTTCTTATTAAACTTTTATTGTATACAAAGGTACATATCGAGCCCTAACCGCCAAAATAACGTAAAGGACATATTTTTCAAAATTTTATTTTTGATGCAGAAATGCATCTTGATGCTCTAGGAATAGTTCTGCATCAAAAAGAAAATTTTGAAAAAAATGTCGCTTACGTTATTTTGGCGGTTAGGGCTCGATATATACCTATCACCTCAGTAAAATTATATTAAAATGTCATTTCGACAGAGCACTTAGAATTCATTTTAAACTGGTTTGAGATCGTTAATATAAAAATGATTTTATACATACACTTGTGATCAGCTGATTAAGTCATCAACATTTTGATCGTTTTTGGCTTTTTTTCTTTTGTTTATTTAATGTTTATTATTTTTCCATAAAAGCCAAGCTCGTTATATAACAAACAAAATATAAATCCACATTTCAAACTTTGTTTAAAAATTATAAAAAATCTGCAAAGTTTCAGCTATATTTTAAACTTTTTGTTCAGATTTTTTTTAAATTTTTTTGAGTATGCAGTTTGATAGCCCATTAAATTTCAGGGAATAATGTGCAAGTTTAAAGCGGCTACATGATCGCGTTGATTTTTAATAATTTTTTTTTGCTTGTAGACATTTGTTTAGGGGGTCGGTTGTCGAAAATGCTAAATTACGTTCTGCTAAGAAGGAGTATAGCAATATTTCAGCCTTTTGTGCGTTCATTACATTTTCAATGAAGTAAAGTCGCCTATTTTTTTCTGACTTTTTATGCTGCTACAGCTTTTTTGATGCTTTTGCGAGCGTGCGTGTTGCAATAGATCAGCTCTTCCTGATTTGGCTTTTAATGTGCAATTGCAAACATTAGAATTAGTCTCGTAACCTCAAGTGTTTACACAACCAGCCTTTGTCCAAGAATCCAAAAAAATGCGCGTACAATTGGTTTGCATCATATTTAAGTCATCTGTGTCCAAAGAATAAATATCTTTTGAAGCAGCTGCTGCAAAACACAAACCTTGTAAAGATTTATTAAGAAAATAATTCAAAAACAGTTCTACTTACAAGATTTAGTAACAGAGAAAAATTACTGGAAAGTTAAAAAACGTCATTTTTTACACAAAAAACGTCCAAACGTCAACAGGATACAAAAAACGTTCAAATGACGTTAAAAACGGCAACCTGGCAACGCTGGCTACGAGTACGAGCTGCGAGCGCCTCGTTGCCTGCGAGGCATTGAGTAGGAGTTTGCTCGCTCGCTCCCTCGAACTCTGAGTTTTTGCCTACCCTGGTTTTGAGGGTTTGCGTTTTAATACGTTTAAATATATTTATGCTAACTTTCGAAAGGATTTACTAGTATTTTCAAGTCGCTAAACATTACCGTTGATTTTTAGAATTTTTTTTTGTGGAGGGTGTTGCGCATTTTCTTCCATATAACACATGATCAAAATTTTTTTTATGTATTTAACTAAAGAGCCTTTATGGGCGGGCACCTTTATCTTTAAAGTGGCTGTATGAAATCGATCAGCAAAATAAAGCATCCTTTAAATTTTAAAATATTTTTTAAATTTATTATGAAATCGGCCCTTAGATTCGCTTTAAACTTTACAGCCGGGGGTTCTGAAGGTCGCTGATTACGAATCTGGAATCCGATTTTAAAAATTCAAAATTTCCAACAATATTTTGGTTTACCTATTGCTAACTAAGGCATCTTTCATACATAATTATTTATGCCCTAATGTAATCGCCTACTTTTGACTGCATCTAATTTAATTTACTTGTTTTCTTGATTCCCATTTTGTCCGCTACACTTACATATGTATATTTGAAAATAAAAGTTTCCACAAAGCATTTAATCTAGTTGGCTTCACTGGCTTGTGTGGTTGAATTACATGGCACGAAGATGTTTAAACAAAATTGTCGTTGCATACATATGTACATACATACATATGTACATAAAAACAAAGGAATTTTGTTTGGCTTTTAGTTACAATCTTCTCAAAAGAAAATCTCTATCTAAAATGCATAGGTAAATGTGTACATATGTATGTATGTATGTACATATGTACATAGTATGTATGGATGTACACTCGGAAAAAAGTCAGTTAAATATATTTCTCTCTCCCTCCAAATAATGTCACTATAATCAAATCATGGTTGCTGTATACAACAGGAAGACACATTCCTCCTATGCTCAAAAAATGGCCGAGTATGTACTCTAGTCTTCCATACACAACTCTCTTACATATTTCTTAACAAATGTCATTGGCAGTTTGTACTCGTATTATCGCAAACAAGAGGTTGCGTTCCCTAACCCGCAAAAAGTTGAAGGAATTTACCAGAAGTGTTCCCGTACTCGGTTCTCTAGCAAAGTAGGGGAAAATCTATCCTCTCTTTGTCAGAAGTTGCAAGGTTTTAGCCGAAGAATTTTTGCTGGTAAAGTGTCAAACCTGTTCAACGTTGTCAAAACGATTTGAAAATAAATAAGCAAAAACTAAAGTACATCTGCATTTTCGCCGTATTAAATATATCTTAGCAAAGATATATCAAGTTTTGTAGGTATTTTTGTTAATTTGCTTGTGTGTTTGCATATAAATTAGCAGATCGCCAAATGATAAACAAAACGCCCATGGCGTATTTGACAGTTTTGCCAGTTTTTACTCTTGCTCTGAGAGTAATTTTGTTTTTTGACAGTTTGACAGGTTTTATCCAGAAAAGTTGAGGAACGAAACTAAAGTTTACTACAAATGTATTCTATTTATAATTCTATTTACACTGCCCCGCACAATACAACGTTGATTTTTGGTTGAGATTTACAGGCTAGATTAGCTTGGCTGATACGTACGTTCTCACAAAGACAATTAGTTTAGTGTTACGAAGAAAATGGAGGCCTATAATCATGATTCATATTTTAGCGAGTTTTAGAAAATTGCAGTGCTTTGATCTGTTATTTATTTCAGTTATTAGAACCCCAACTAGTATTTTGCAATCCGGCCATAGATAAGGTGAATAAAGCGAAGCATGATTTTAGCTGTCAATAGTAAATATTTATTTTAATTATTGTACCTGTATAATGCTGGATTTCCACTAGGCATTAAATGACACAAAAGTAAAATCGAACATTAATGACTAATCGTGTCATTACATTAAAAAATTCTCATTAAGTTTATTTTCACATTTTTTTAAATGGCACACATTTGAATCTGCATAAATTAAAAAAATCAGAACGCTGAGAGGTTTGTATATGAAGTAGAATATAAAAATCTACTGTATGTACTCTGTTTGGCTGGAAGTTTGAATCAGAGGTCTAGTACACATACTTAAAGCACGAGATGTACAGAGATAATTAACACCCAGGGAGTAGCATTTTCTCTGAACATTTGGGAGGAGGAAATTTGAACTTCGATAAAGCTGATTGACACTTTTGACAGCTCATTTCCGCCATTTAATATAAAAAATCCTCTGGAAATGTTTATTCATGATAGGAGGAAAGGGAAAAGAGAGAAAACTCCCGGGGAGTTTCTGTTCAGAATTGGCCTGATTATATTATATAGGCAATTTGCGTACACCACTGGAATGCGGAGTTATACTATTCGGCCTACTTACAATCCCCATATACTTCGTTTGCAGAAAGCAGATACACTCCCGAATGCAAAAATTCACTCCTTTGTTCCTACATAAATACAATGTGTCGGGAATTGTATTCGACTTGATGTCGTGTCATTTTTCCCCGTATACGCACTCCACATGTAAGTAAAAGGAGAAAGTCCGGCTGGGATATTTAGTTGACGTAACTAAACCCTTTTTCTCAGTGTATATAAGGAATGCGTATACTGGGTAAATTTACATAGATACTTACATATATAATCCATCCGATAAGAAATATGTATCTTTAGTGCTTTGTGTTTCCTCGATAAGGCCGTTTATTACGCAGATTATTTGTGTGCACGTATACATAAATGCAAGCTTAACTTATTTAAGTCATGGCGATTTTACAAAATTATTTTCCGTTGAATGTTTCTAGAACATACTATACTTGTACAAAGGTACGTACATACATATGTACATACGTATGCATGTGTGTGATATGTATGTATGTACATAAGCAATTAGAACCAATCGACTTCAATTATTTTTAAAGATATTAGCAAATATAAAAATATCTAGTTAAGTATGTATGTACGCATGTATAGCAGTTGTGGATGCCATTGAAATTTAATTGTGATAGACCTCTTTTCAGGTTAATAATTGTTTGAGTTCACTTATGTATTTGTTTCCTTTCGTTTACATATTCGTTTATTAACATTTTACTCGTGTCGAAAAAAATATCTTATACATACATACATATTTACTATCCCACAAAAGCATATTTGGATTTCGAATATATGTACTAATCAGGGATGCCAACTCATTTTACCTTTCTCCCCGTTGGCCACTGCGAAATTCCCCGATTTTCGGTGAAATTGCCCGCATTGGCATGAATCCATTAAAAAACTCGAATTTCTTAATTAAATTGCTTCGATTTATTAACGAATGTAGGTACATATAATATACACACAATATTTAAATGTTAAATTTTTTCACAAATTTTTTATAAAAATATATCTTATAACATACGCCATATAAGTCAAAGTTTAAAACTTTGGGCAAAATTCACAAAAGTTCAACAAATTAAAAAAAAAAAATCATCAAAATTTTCATTTTATTACTCGTAATTTTTAGAAGCAAATTTAATTTTAGTATATGTAAAGAGCGAAATACACCACACAAGCGGTTTGACAAACCAAGCGAAATTTCCCTTTGCTTCAAGCCATTTGTGCTGTGTATGGGGGTGCTTGAAGGTTTGACAAGCCGCTTGAGGGAAATTTGAGCAAAAAATCAAAATTTTTTGATTTTCTGGCCGCGATGTTGATGTTTGATCAAAGCGCTTGCGTTGTGTATAGCAAAATCGCCTCATTCGCAACGAAATTTTCACCGAGTAAGGACGTAAGAGAGGAAAATGAAAGAAAACCATAATATTTAGCATTGCGAACTGGAAGAAAACTAAAATTCTTTGCTTGAACGAGTCATGTTTGCATGGTGTATGGCGAAATGGGAAAAGTAGGTTTGAAGAATGTTTGACAAGCCGCTTGTGTGGTGTATTTCGCTCTTAACAATGAGCACGTTCGAAGGGCTAAAAATTACCGTTGATTTTAGATATTTTTTTTTTTGCTGGGGCGTTTCGCACTTTCTTCCACTCGGCTCATTTGATTAAATACAGATTAGAAATTAGACATATTTATGTATGTATATATTATTATATGCATATATTAATAAATGAATAAATAATTGTGATATCTAATATGTATATATACTTGAATATAAGTAAACTTTAAAAACCGGAAACCTGGAGCAAATAGTTCATTTAAAATTCCGAAATAGTTCGTTCGATCAATGCAATGACCTACTGCATTGAACTAACTAGTTCGCGCACTTCCCAACTGTACTGACTAGGCGAATTAAATTCGCCCTGATTGCTGACATCAATGTTTTTATAGTGTTGCTAATGTGAAATTGGCAGAGTTACAACTGTGACTAAAAAATAAAATTTTACTAAAAGTATTCTGCATTCTGATTTAAAATTAAATAGTCAAAATTCCCCGCAAAATGCAGCGATTCCCCGCAAATCGGTGAATTCCCCGCAAGTTGGAATCGCTGGTACTAATGTCAGATAGTATGTTCGATAGGAAAATCCAAATAAGTTAACGCACAAACCCAAAGAAGAAAACAAAACAAGCTAATTTTCTTGAAGACAGATATCCTAAAATCGCTTCGGATATATAGCCAAAAAAATGTTAAAATTATTTAATTACAAAAAAATCAATCATATATACATATGTATGCTTTTAGATCATATTTTTTCGTGATGGATAAGTTTTCCAAACTTAAATTTTTCACACGTTGTACATAAATTTTTTATATTCCGCCGTATCGCCTTGTGAATACATATGTATGTTGTCCCATAATTTAACAGACAAATCAAAAACAAATTGGGACCTATTAAATATGTATTAGTTAAACTTAAATCTGCTAGTGTGAATGCCAAATGAAAATGGGATAAGTGGCACACAAATAGTCCGTACTCAGAAATTAGAGCATTTCAGTCTACTAATAGCCAGGCATGTATTTATGCACATATGTACATTAAGGCGTATCACGAAAAAAAGTTTAGCGTGTGTCGTCATCGTTTTTTGAGGTTTAGATTTGCAGTATAAAAATAAAAATCTAGGGATAGTAATTCCAAATTTAGTGGAGGTATAAATTAAAACGGTTTTGAAGGCCAAAACTGTTTAATGGCCAATTATAGTGCTGAGCGAGACCTTTTCAGCGACATAGCGGCTTTTAACGGGTGCTTAAAAAAATGGTTCCTTATAAGGAAACTATTTTGTTATGCTTAGGAGGACCAAGAAACCTCTCTGCTTCACAAGACGAAAGGTTTTCCGTGCATTGGTTAAATTAGTGGTGTGATCTCTTGAATATCGTTAAAATGATGCCATTGATATGCCTCCTTGCTAATTCGGCACTTTTACAGTTCCTTCTAATATCCAGGCGCCCAAGGACATATATTAATTTGTTTCTATAAATCTGGGGCTATCTCGATCAGAGATGTACGGCATTCAGTATGGGAATTTCCATTGTCTATGTGTGAGTGTAATGCATTGAAGGCTGCGTACCTGCCGCAGAAGTAAAAGACTCGGTTCATAAACCCTACAAGTAAAATAATATGACTTGACTGAAACTAGCGATTTTTTTATATCTCTTACATTAGCTGTACGAACATCGAGTAGCTTAAATTTTGACTTAAGTATAGAGGAGAACATTTTTTATCGCGCTTATCGACCTTTAGCCGTTCTTCGAAAAATTCTGAACTTGAAACATAGTGAATACTCTCGGGGAAAAAATGAAAATAAGAAAAATAGTTGTACTCTGGTGCTTTGAATAAAGTGGATATTTTTATAGACAATTGATGTTGCTAGGATATCCTCAAAATCTAGCTCGGTGACATTAAATGACATGTTACTTTCGGTCCTTCAAAGGTGGGAAAATACACATATATACATACACTTTTTTCATATATTTCAAACCCATTTTCACAATGTTATGCTGGATTTCCACCAGGCATTAAATGGCAAAAATGACAAAGTTGGGCATTACGTTAAAAAAATTGCCATTAAGTTCATTTCCACATGGCATTTTTTTAAATGGCATACATTTTATATCATTTCAATGCCTAGTGGAAATTCGGCATTAGAAATGGTCCACAGTTTTAGAGTAGAACATATCGAAAGCTTATATTCAATACGACCTGTCTACAGTTTTAACAAAAAATACTTATTGATGTTAGAACCCATCTGAGATTTAACTGTCATCACTGATTACCGTTTTAACCTCGAAATTCATTAGTTAATTCATAAACATCATCGCTGACAGTTAAGTCTAAGGTGGACTTTTGTATAGGAATATGTGAAAACTGCAGATAGGTCATATTGAATATAAGCCCTCGATATGTTATAAAAACCACTGGAAATATGATCTATTATTAAAAATTAACACAAAATGACGCACTTCTCCAATGAGAGGTTTTTTTAAAAAGTATAGAAAATCAACTAAAATACTCTTATCACACCACACAGTTGAATGTAGGATATAAAAAAGTCTAGAAATCCGACAGTGAAATTTGTCCACCTACATCCATACAAATCTTGTACATGAGACCAGTGTTGCCGTTGAGAATTTTCAGAAAGTCACAAAAAAGGGGTCATTGACCAAAAAAGGGTCACCATGTAATTTTCGCTTTTCTTTACTAGTAAACTAATAAATCTGTTGAATTTAAAAAGAAAAGAGCGGGGCAAGCTTTGCACAAACCAGGGTTGCAAACATACACATAAATCTAGTTGCTGCAAGGAAAAGAGTTGCATTTCCTTTAAAAGTTTTAAGTGATGCATTTTTTCGTACTTACAGTAGTAAAATTTTTTAATAGCATGGTTCTGTTAACATTTCCTAAAAAGTCGCACATAATTTTGAAAAAGGGTCAAAAAATCTAAATTTTCAAGAAGTCGGGTCAAAGGGTATTGGCGTTTAAAAAGGGTCAAATTGCCCCTTTCGACGCACAACGGTAACACTGCATGAGACACTGCGACGTCAAATCGATTTCGATTCGAATTCGACCTCGTTTTGTGGCAAATTGGGTATACATAGCATAGTACATATGTACTTCTGCAAATGGTATATGGATTTGTGTACATGTACGTCAGCTTTTTTGTTCTCATTTTTAATGTTTATTATTGAGAAAAAGCGAAAACAAATAAAGAAACTAAAGCGAACGAAGCGTAATTAAAAATTATGCCTCTGACTTCGTACAAAATTTTCAGTAGGCGAATATACACATGATTGGATGGATGTGCTATGACTAGGAACGTAGTATGTACATACATACATACATACATAAATTGGTCAAGATAAAATAATTTTTGTATCCAGATATGAAAGAAATACTAAAGTAATTTGAAGCACTTACGCTTCCCAGATAAAATATTAAAAAAAAAGAATAAGGAAAGGCCCCGAAACTCTTTATGTTATTAAAAAATCCCCACCCTTACGCATAAAACTGTTGCTTAGGTTGCTTCGAAATCGTTATAAATCGATTCAGCTCCATTCTGAAATGTTTGAATTGACTCTTTAGGTCCCGGCTTGCATTGTTAGTCAAAGTGTTAAAAGAATTTGCATAATGTCAACAAAATGTTAAACATTAAGATCAAGAAAAAGGAACGCCCTAATACATATACCACGTAAAATGTGTAGTAAATTCGTGTACATATGCATACTTATTCATACATTGGTATGTACATACATACATACATACACATTTAAGCTAATTATATGTATAATGGACGGCATTGCAAAGGTTATTGATTTACACAAATACGGAATATTCAAACTGCGACGAAGACAAATTTGAATGAATTTTGTTTGTGTTAATTTATGTAACTGTTCTTTACGGAAGGTTTAAAAACTTAATAGAAAACCAAGTTCGTTAGCTCCGAATTCGTTTGAACGCCATATTCAATGCAATTTTTCGTTCGGAAAAATCAACCAACACCAACGTAGTATAAATACATACAAAAATCACGTACCTGTACACACCCAACCCGCAGAGAAACGTAAATTTTGCCAACAGGTCGGTGTCGTACAAATTTTCGTATCCAAAAACGTTCAAAAAAGAGTGCGGTTTTTGTATGCGACGACTACAATTTTCATTAATTTTCGTAACCCGAAAACGTTCGAAAAATATGATGTTATTTGAAAGCAATAATTGTATTTTATTTATTCAAGCTTAACATTTGAAAGCATGTATACGTGCTAGTATTTGTTAGCTTTCAGAAGAACCTGAGTTCTTATGCCGTTATTTTTTTTTTCGAATCAAGAAAAAGCATCTGTGAAATGCAGAAGGAGAGCTTAATAGAAAGCTAAACGAAAAATAAGCAAAAACGTATCCGTTTCACAACCATTTTGAAAATTAAATCGGTAATCGGCCAAAAATCCGCATTTCATCCACATTTTTTCCTTTTTTTGGATCCACTTTCGGATTGTGCCAATAGAGTTCCCTTTCACAACTATTTTCCGGTACTTTTCTAGACAGGTGTTTTGGATGCACACTTTGGTGAGGAAAGGTAACCGAAAAACGACCGAATTTGAGATCGGAAAGCGGATGAAATATCAGATTTATATAAGAAATTGTTTAAATTTTCGAATACGTTTCTAGATATTTTGCTAACTGATGTGCCAGTCTTCAACTTTCTTTGCACAGTTTCATTTTATTATAATTTTTTTAAAGGAATTTTTTTCTCGTTATACTATTTCATTGTTCACGTCTGTATGTCATAAATTTGTGTTTTATCTAATCTTTAGTGTTGATTGTGTGCTGCGACTTAATTATTCTTAAACTTGTTTCCATTCCATTTTTCGTTATATTCACCAGAGTACAGTCATTTGTACGTATTAGTATAAACTCTGTGGGGAAAATCTCTAGTTCTGAACTGGTGCGCTTCTAGTACATTTAGACCCAGTACTGGTTCGCGATTAATCTCTTTTGCATGCAAACAACTGGCGAATTTAACACGGCGATGTTATAGGAATCGGAAATTGTCCCCCGCTGCATTACAGAAGGTCCCAAAATGTTAAAATGTTAACATCAATTTTAGTTTTGTATTACCAAACTATGAAAAAGCATCTGCGAAGTGCAGACTGAAAGCGTGTTTGAACGAAAAATGCGCCAAGCAAAAATCTATTTAAAGTAAACAAGCCCCCCGCTGCATCACCTTTTTCGATAGTTTCGAACCAGTTCAAAATTCGCCATATGAAATCTAGTTCGTTCTGCATCTCCTTTTTTATATGTAGTTTCGAACCAGTTCTAAACTCCTAATTTTAGATATATATTTTTAAAAATAAAATTGTTTTTTAAAAGTACCACATCTCGCTGCTTTTGAGCTGGTGGCGATCTAGTTACTATCGAACCGGTTCGCTTTTGGCCATTAAGATCTAGTACGGAACCATCTATTTGGTTCACCAGTTCGTGGTTTCCCTACAGGGTACGCATAAATATACCTTTTGTATATACATTTATAGCTACATATGTATGCATTTAATACATCCCAGTAGGCCGCCAGGTAGTGCAAATTATTAATACTTTCCTCCTCCCTTTTCATACGCTCATGAGATATATATATATATATATATTTTTTTTTTATATGAGAGTTGGAGTCGGTTTTTTTTGCTAAAAATTACTTGTTCATGTAATCGTTCATCTGATCTGATACACAGCAGCTACAACTTAAGATGCCGAGTACGTCTTTGGGGAATTTGTATGCTGCTACAACAACAACAACATGCCGAGTACGTAGCGTAACTTTGTTATCTACTGGCTTCGTATCAATTTATTACTTCGGCCCCTCCTGCTTTAAACCTACTTTAGTTAGTTGCAAATTCTTCTACTCAAAATGCACGTGACTAGGCATAACATTTTTTAGTACCTGCGGTCAAACTAACAAAAGCATATATGTTGGCATGACTAACATTAGAAACACCTAACAAAATGCCTAGTGGGATATGTTAATATAGTATACATATGTATGTATCTGCATGCATACATATATATATATATATATATATGTTTGCATGTTTGTGGCTATTTTCAGATAATTTAACATACTTTTCTTCTCTTTGTTGTTTTGTCTTCCATTTTGTTTTTATTTTAATACCTTTTGTCCAACAGTTTTGAAATGCGCGTGGCGCGGCTTTTTCAATTTATGTCGGTATAATAGCATTTTCACTCTTTCACATCTTATTTACAAGCTTATTGCATATGTATGCACATACATACATACATATGTCGGATGGTTTAAAATTTTAAATTTCGTTAGCCAACCAAATGTAAACAAAATATATTTCCCTATAGGTATCCGGTTTTGGCAGCCTTATTCAAAAGAGAAACGTAATTTGCGGCTAAATACTTTCTATTGAGCAAACAACAACAGCTGTTCTTTCTTGCGGCATAACTAATGAAACCTTCATTAAAATAACTACTCATCTTAATTTAATATTCATTTTTTATTATTACATATCGACTGCTGAGTGGAAGATCGACCTATCTTGGCAGCCAGTTCGAAAACGCCCTTGTTTTCTTGTAAAACATACGGGATACATTAGACCGGCTCACATACTTCCTTAGATGAATCATGGAATTTTGTAAATTGTACACTTCCTTTCAAAATGTGTGCAGTTTCTTTCGTGCACGAGCTCATGAGCTAGACCGCGTCGAGAACCATGTACATGTAATGGGTAATATTTTTCCAACGAAGCTTATACTTAGTTTGAAAAAATACTTTTTCACCAATAAAACGGAATCGCTGAGTTTTCCACCTTTTTAATGCTAATTTTGAAAGCAACAGTTGCGTGGTATTATTTTTGTTTCCATAAAAACCTCAAATAACAGGAAAATTAATTCTTTATTTATATGGAACGTGGGAAATACTAATGAACCCATCGTTACCTTAGTTCGCAAAGGAGAAGCACAAAACATTATAAAAAATATATGTATCATTAACAGGTAGGGCTTTTTAAAAGTGGCATGTAACTCTGTTGTTTTTGGTAATAACACTTTAAAATTTTTACCGAAGGTGTATTTTAGCATTTCCTACCAAAAACGCTGTACAAACCGTACAGGAATTTTGGAAAAAAAATTAGTTTCCCATAACATTTTTTGTCACATCTTCGGTATTAACAGTCGGATTTTAAAGTACATATAATACGAGTAGACAATTTGTATTGCTTCAAATTGCATTGACCTCAATAGCCGTTCTAGTGCTTACTAACCAGATCAACCATAATGTCTGTAAATTAAAGATCGCCAAAAACCATTAAAGTTTTGCTAAGGAAGATTTCGATTACTCCAGTAAATCTGTTAAAAAAATTATTGCCAAATGTATGTATTGTATATACATATGTAGGTGTCATTCGGCAAAATTTTTTTTTCCAATTTGGCTTGTAAAAATACTTAAGATTCGAAAGTGTGTGGCGGACTTTTTTTTGTGCCTGTTGGGTGGTATTGTCTAATGTACATATAGCAAGTATAGCTTCTATAACCAGAAGGTCTTGCGCGTGTTTGCATATGAACTACTTAATTGTTAATTAAGCCCATTTTGTATTGTTAATAAACTTTCGCCTTTCCTGCAAAAACGTCAGTGGCATTAATTCGACACAACGACAAATGTACACATGTTTACCTACATGAAGTACCGTGGAAACCAATTGTTGGGGTTCGTAAATCCCTTTACGCCGCCGATTTGCATTTAACACTCGGCGACAAAAGGGGGCCAGTAGAAAACGAAAGAATTGCAATACGTAAAGATCGATCTATTTCATCTTTTGCGTAGATAAACATAGTTAAGTAGCAACCCTCTTTAAACCACATTCAAAATATTCTTAGCATTAAAACTTAAAAATATTCTTATCATTAAAAATCTTTTGTTTAAGAAATTGTAATATTCCATTACACATTAATTAATTAATTTAGATTTTTTAAACAAGTAGCAACCCTCTTCAAAATATTTGCAACCATGATAAAAACATTAGAAGGTAAAATCATTCTCTCAATTCGTCAGCCATGATTTTTTTCTGACGTTTGCAAACATTTTAAAATCATATACAATTGAAAATAAAAAAATTAAATTGTTCATAATTGTTGTTGTTTGAGATTAAAAATGAGAATGTGTGTGTTTGCTTGAGTTCGAATTTTAAAATTATATTGCTAGCAAACGTCAGACTGCCTCTCAATGTTTTTACCTTGTAATATTTTTATCATGTTTGCAACTACTAGCTTCTTACGGTGACACATATTTATCTTACCTAATTCAAATTGAATCGGATATTTAACAGGTGGCAACCCTCCTGCAGTTAAAGCTAAAAAACAAAGGTTTTCAAAACGATTTCGATTGATTTCCACTTTGTAATAATTGGTTTAATTTTAATGATTTTTTTTAAACCTTATTGCAAATTTACAGTCCAATATCTTTAATTTGACACCTCACTTTTGAGAATCGAACGAACGGTGCAGACGGTGCAGGAGACCAGGGCTCATTTGGAAACCCTCTTCAGTGATGTTAACTTGACTATGACATATTTACTTACACATATATAATTAGAGTGGCATTTACTTTCAAGTATGGCGTTGTTACTGATCAGGGTACTCCAATTTTTAAAACTCTAAATATTGTATAACATGCCCCGGCCTGTCATTTTACGTATTTCTAGGCACATCTGTTGACTACGAGCTTTAGTTTTTTCTTAACAAGAATACCACTGCCAATGGCAAAAAAGTCGCATCATAAAACGTTTTGAGTTGTTCTATTCTGTGATGCACAGTGTATTAGCGCCACTGCCGCTGCCAGCACTATTGCACAAGTGAATACAATTCTATTGCATTATTTTATAACAAAACAAGTTGTTGTATTTTCATCTGCTCGTCATAGCCTTTGAGCAGCAGACGAGCATTGTGTCACGCTCTCACGTCTATATTTTCAGAATGTTTGCTTGCAGCCTCCTGCAATATCCCACATGTGTGTGCTATGAGAAGGTGGAAAGCCAGCCGCCTCATTGTGTATTTTACCTATCTGACTATTTGTCTTTCTTTTCTACGTTATGCTCAGCGCGCTCCTCAGCGCTTAGGCGAGTGCCACTGATGATGATTTTTACGTGTAAAAGCTTCCGAGCTCACACCGCACTGCTGCTCGACTGCCTACCGGTTGCACTTGTCTACTGCCCTATGTCTGAGATTGGATGAGTTTTCAAAATATAAAAATCGTTAACATTCTTGGCGCTTTGTTAGTCTCATATCAGACGTTGAGCAGATGAAAACTCAAAACAGTTTTTGCAGAAAAAGTTCATAAAAATATAAAAGCGATTATTATTTAACTACCTGTGTGCTAAGGGCTGTAAAAAAATAAAATAAATAGATAATATCACACGCACAAAACATTTATATAAATGTGAAAACGTTTGTTCAAAACTAACCTTTTCGGTTCGATTGCAACGCAGCTGTGATAAAATAAAACAAACAAAAAACCGTGGAATAGATAAACACTGGGAAGCAATAATTTATTTAAGTTTTATGTAAAACACGTCAGTGTATTGAATTCCATCTAAAAGTCGAATTTATAAATATTTATAGAGGCTATTTTTTTAAGCGTGTGTATTTTTGCCGCTAGTTTTAGATAAGTGAAATGAGTGCGTGTTTGCAAAACTCGAATAAACCTGTTTCGGTAGCTACCAGCGAAATTTCGGCGTCATGGTACGTCAGTTTTCCGGTGTTCAGCAGAGATTTTTTCCAAAGTTGCATGCGCATCTTAATACATATTTAAATATTTTGTTTAAAAATTTTCGATAAACGTAGTACCTTTTTTAATATTTTATTTTCGCCTTTTGAAATTAATTTGCACGGTTCATTTTAATTAATTTAAGGCTTGCTGACTATTCTATGGATAATTTAACTCATTTGCATGCAACACACCCACAATGCATATTAATAAGCGAAAATAAATTAATGGAAATCAACCCATCTAGCCAATAAGCATGAAGCAAGTCAGCAGGAGGCATTATTTGACATACATATCTAATTGAATACTTGTCGTCTACTCGTATAACAATAACCCATTAACGCTGCACTCTCCCGAACTGGAATCCATATACATACATATGTATGTACGTATGTACTTACATAGTTGAATTGTGTTATCCATCGTACGTGACATGTTGTAAATGAGCTCGAGAAAAATTGCAAATTTTACAAAATTCAAGATTCAAGTATCTACATATCTGCCTGTGCTGGCGACGCTTATTAGAATGCTTGAGTAGCCTTTGTGATCACAGAAAAGCAAACGTTATACAAAAGCTGGCAATGAAGTGGTTACGGTTGCGGGGAAAGACTTTTCTTGCAATAAATATTCATAAAAATGCAATTCAGCTTTAATTTTGTAATTAAATTCCATTAATGTTTCTTTAAGATGGCTTTTATTAATTTTTTTTTATGTTCTTAAAACAAACATGTTTGTATGTTAGCTGATGTACTTAATAAAAGAGTGTCGAAGGGGTCGTATTGTTTGTCGTAAACTTTATAGCGGCTAAACCCATTTTTATTGGCTCGCAAGGTATTTTGATTGTCGTATTACAAATTTTTTCACTGTTAAAAAATATGTACATATGTATATCGTTCCGATGGGGATAAAGATAACATTTCTATGGAGGCGTTCCATTGTGACTTATAGGATATTTGGGTTCCAGAATTCGATTAACTGTGAATTTTGTAACAATGTCGTCGGAATTTATACATTAATGAAACAGATGCATAAATAACTAACGTATATAAATATTAAAAATCATATAAATATTAAAAATTGTAACTGGTGGGAAAGTCCTTTGTAACCAGTGTAAAGTAATAACGTTTTTTTGTATTTGCTTGCTTTATTTTATGGTAACGTTGTTTAAAAAAACTCGTAACTCCTTCATTGATACATACATATCGACGATGTTTTTGCAAAACCGCCCATCGCCCAGTTGCAAAACCGCCTATCTTACTGCACTGAAGGCATTGCCTTGATAGGCGGTATTTTCTCCAGCTATTATTTTACAAATCTGTTGTGTTAATAGCGATTTAACCATTTTTATGCATAGATCTCGATGCCTGGAGTTCAGGGTTACCAAATCTCATTTTTGCCACAACCGCAATTTAGGCGGTTTGGCAACTGGTCGTTGGGCGGTTTTGCAAAAACTTCGAAGATATATTCCCGCCTATTATAATCCATAAAAAAAAAAATATGTTTACGCAATACGTATGTACATATGTCTACCTAGAATGTTTGGCCAAATATAAACTACAGTAATATACATATGTATATATGTATATTAATGCGAATTTAAATCTCTAGCCAAATGCGCAATAAGTTGCTACATACAAACATATATGTATGTACATATGTTGCGTGCCAATGTGCTAATGAATTCGAAATTTTATTTAGTTTTTTCAATGGTTTTTGTTGCATTTTATTTTCATTTCTCAGCTCATCTCGCCTTTTATAATATTTTGTTTAAATTTAGCCGGTTGAAGGGGCTGATTGAACTCATTACTAATATACATAAAAATTTAAATACGTAGTATATGTACATATATGTATAAAAGTACATATTCATTTTATTAACATCTATTTGTTTATGTCCATGTGTCCGATTTTCGCTCTTCGAAGTCCTATATCGGAAACAAATGAAGCCCAGAGGAATTGGCAATGGTCAATGCAAACAGCGAAAAAGTAAAGAGAGCTGTCTGTCGACAGTCCAGCTGCATTAATTTAATACTGTCATGGAATTGCTCTCTTTATATTTTAACCGATTGATCGTCGCCTATTTATATATATGTGTGTATTTTTGTATGTATTTGTATTTGTATTTGTCTGAACCTGACATTGGTCCTAGTCCTAATAGTTCGTATGTTAAAATTATTTTCAGAATATTTACTTATTTTACTACGTTTTTGTATGTTTGCTTGTGTTTGGTGGTGGATCTAATCCGATCTAAATCCACAAAACGAATGGCAAAATGAAGAGAGCTATCCATCGACAGTCAAGTTTTATAATATACTGTCATGGAATTGCTCTTTTTGTATAGTATTCGACAATCAGCAAAGTTTACTAAAATTCCATGTTTTTCTGTATTTTGTATATGTCCACAAACGGCATCTGGCTCTTAACTGTTATGCCCAAGGTGCTTTTAAAAACATGTTTCCCAATCCGTTAGTGCTGTCTGTTCAGTAATATTTGTTTGAACATACTTAGTAGCAAGTAAATGGGGGTTAGCTTTAAGGCGCTTAGCCTCTGACACTAACTTTAACACGAGGTAAGGATCTATTGATAATATCAGGCAGATTCGGCAATTCGTTTTCGAGTGGTTTTCAATGTCACTTGGAATGCAAATTTTAAGGGGTGAAAATTCGCTCGGAAATGGTATGTACAACCTGCCTGAATATATGTATTCCGTCTATAGTTCAATTATAAAATAACTAGAAACTTAGTCCTAAAGACTCGTATTTTTTCCCCAGAGAAAAGTCTATCTATTACAAAATCCAATTTTGTTAGCCATAAGAACGTCAGTCGACTTTCAATGTTTTATTAACATTGATCATCTAGCAAACATCTAGTTCCAGGATTTACTTCATTGTAATTCAAACTTAATTTAAAGGAATTAAAATACTATTTACTTAAAGACCACCACGGCCTCGGCCACCTGTCGGTCCTCCTTGCCATGCCCCACGTCCACCACCAGGAGCACCCGTTGGTGGGCCGCCTCTTCCACCTCCACCTGGGCCGCCTCGACCTCTTCCTCGAGCTACAAATGTAAATAGATTAGATGCGTACGCAAATCGCACATGCTAACACTTTTACCTTGCGCTCGAAGTATCGCCGCTTTTCCTCTGCCAGCCGTCCCGCCCAATCCCTTTCCTGTCTGCTTTTTAAACATCGGCGCATTCTTCAACATATCAGGTAGGATAAGGAAGCGAATTTTTGACCCGCGTATGTACACGTTTTCCAAGTTTGCCGTTCGTCCATCACGATATGTGACTGTGATTTGTGTCATTTGGCAATTCATGTTATCTTCTGCCTCTATTAGTTTGCCCCGGTATACTTCGCCGGTAATTGTCTCACACGTGATAATATGCCCCTCTGCTTCATGTAGCACTTTTATTGGTACACCGATAGACATCTCGCTTTATTTGATGATATTTTATATGAATAATTAAATATTTATTTGTGAACGTGGTGCAAAAGAAGCTTTTTTGCAGAACGATAATTAAAACGTTTACACTCGTTTGACAGCCGAAAAGCAACTCGAGCGAGTTCGCCATTTTCATGCTGAATGTGCTTGTCGGTATGCTTGACGGAAAGCTTGAGAAAAATATAATACAGTTTGAGAGCTTTCTAGGCGAGTGGCCTTAAAAATGTGAAATTGCGCTAAAGAATAATTTTCTTGAATGGCTTAAAAATTGAGCATACGGCTATTTTTTTTTGTTAAATTCTGGAATTTTTTATATGAAAAAAAGGTAGGACAGTCAGAAAAAAATTCTCAAAAATCAACGCGATTTTTTAGAGATTTGAAATTTGTATATTATTATAATAAAATTTAATGCGCTGCATACCTGAATTCTTTTTAGAAATTCGTATCAAAAAGTTCGCGATTTTGTTGAAATTTGCAGAGTTTTCTTAATACTTGTACACAGTATCAATCTTGGATTTAAATGGAGTTTGCTAAAATATAAGCCATGTTTTAATACAAAATTAACAAAACAAAAAAAATTTAGCATGTAAAACATTGCGAGTATTAACAAAAAAAAGAGCCGTACGCCCATTTTGGGAGTAACTGTATGTATTATTATCTCATTGAGATAAATGTAATAAAGTATGAGGTAGTTATTTACATCTCTAACTAGATTTTTTATTTCCTCTAGGTGCAGATGAATGTTTGTTTTATGCGTTGTGACTTATAATTTAAGCGAACAAGCGATCCCTTTCATCCCTATAAATATGGTTATAAACCCATAATATTATTATCTCATTTGTGTTATTCTAGCAAACTATGCTACGTAGAGACTTTTCTTTATCATAATCTTATCTTCCCTTTATTTGTGTTTACCCATTCTGACTTGTTTCTAGTGCATCATCACCACGACAATCGAGGTTGAGTAAACAAAGGAATAACAAATTTAAGTATTAACAATTTCAAAACAGAGTAAACAAGCTTCACAGCCACCTGATAAAGTAGTAAAGATACACAGCATCATAAAAATGGCTTGATCACAACGTGCCTGTAGTCGAGAAAATTCCAGATAGTACATAGCTTATTTAATTTAAGTTCTAAATGAAATAACTAACAAATGTTAAGTTCCTGTTTCGATTATTCAAAACAGTATTTCAAATTATTTCACTACAATTGGCTTTCTTGATGGCAAAAACCAATACATACATATAAATATATCTTTTCGACTAAATTGCCAATTTTTCTATTACAGCGACCCAACATTTAGTAGTAGTTTCAGCAGTAGAAGAGAAGTTAATGAAAATGCTCTTGGATTCCCTAGTGTATCTAAGGCACGTACCATCTCCACCTCCTCTTGCGCTACCAACATGTCGACTGAGTCCTTCTGTATCTCTCTCGGCGTAGGGCCTCTGTGGTGGTTTTGATGTCCCTACCCACCACAGAACTGATCACGATAGGGCGTCACTCTTAACTGGTACGTTAAACACTACTTTTAAATTTAAAAATGTAGCCTATGTACATAATAATTAAAATATGCCTCCAACTTAGATTACTCTCGGAAAACTTCTGTGGATTCAACTGGTGGCAGCGTATTCGAACACAGCCGCACTTCATCGGAGTGCTCTGATTCGGACGGCAGCGATTCACAGCATAGCAGTGATGTTCACTCACTATATTCGGAGGAAGATTGCCAAGAGATGGTCAAACATATTTTGCAACATGACAATCCAACACGTATAACCATCAAATTGCACGTAACTGAAAACAAATACACGGAATGGGAGTCGGTAAGTTTAGTAGCGGCTTAAGCCAATTGGAAAATATCATTTGAACGCTTAAATTTGTATTTATTTGTTACTTCGGTATTTTCAGGTTTTGAACCCCATAAATAACATCTTGTACGTTGCAATGCCTGAGGAGCTACCACCGGAGGCTTCAAAGGATACATTCATCTCCTTGCTAGAGTTTGCAGAGGAGAAATTGGATGTAGATGCGGTTGTATTGTGTGTACGCAAGAACCGATCAGATCGCGCACGTCTCCTGGAGACATTCTTGATTATGGGCTTCCAGCCGTTATCAAGAAAGTCGCCGATGGCACCACCAGCTACTGCTAAAGATTCTGAGAATTTCTTCTTCATCTACCATATTGAAGACTAAGCTGACATGTAAAATCAATAATATCCAGATCCAAGTATGTGGTGCTGGCTCAGCCTTAAAAACATCGAAGGGACAAATATACCCATCTGAAATTACCATCTAACTATTAAGCACTTTTTAATTAAAAGGGACAAATGCTTGCATGTACCTTAAAGTCTGAGCTATGCACATCATACTATATGTCAACTTGCAGAAAAAAGTTAAGAGTAAAGGCAAAATTATCGTACTTTATTTAAAATCCATTACAAAATATACAAAAAATTATGAAAATGTAAAAAAAAAATTAAAAATGTATAAAACAAAAAAAAAATTACTGTTAGGCGAATTATATATTCAACTCCTACACATATGATTAAAAAAAAATTACATCTTTATTAATTTTACTAACAACATTATATATGAATTCCATTATTATTTTGAATTTAATTATTTTTCCTTCATAAAATTTAAACTTGCAAATTTTGAATTATTCGAACTTATTTTATTTTATCGATTATTTTTAGTGTATTCCGTTTATTACAAGGTTTGGGAAAGAATTATTGTTTCGTAAATTAACAAATATTAAACATTGATAAAAAGTTCCGCAAATTATTTGATTCATTTCAAAAATACATCTCCATTCAATTGTCATTAATTTGCTTACGTCTAAGTATTCAACAGGACTAATATAAAACAGAAAAAAAACATTATAAAAATTATTTAAATCGTAAATGAACTTGTGTAATAAAACGGATGAAAAAAGCCAGTGCCTTATTTATTACAGACATTTGAAAAACCGGCATTTATGGACCGATTTCCTTCATATTTGGAATATATATTACTTATATAAAAAGAAATAACTCTACGCTAAATTGTGCCGATAGGTGGTGCAGGAATCGAGATATTTGGAAAACCCATATTTATGATCCGATTTGGTTCACATTTAGAATACATACAAATATGGGTGCGTTCGAAATGCATCAAGCCAAAGCATCAGAGTAATTCCCACNTTGGCTGAGCAGATAGACGATTCGACATTCTGCACAATGAACGACGACGCACCCACCAGGATTATGGGTAACTGCAGTAGCTCGCCAGACATCACAATAGTCAGCGCTGGTCTGATAAACAGCATAACGTGGCGACCTATGCTGACTCTAGCATCAGACCATCTACCCATAGTCATCTCGATAGATAAACCAACCGACTTTGCCTCCGCCAAACACCGGACCTATATCAACTTTTCTAAAGCTGACTGGAAAGGTTACGCGGAGTTTACTGAAAACACCTTCACAGCGCTTCCCACACCAACCGACGTCCATCGTAAACGTGAACGTGAACGTAAGTTCCGCAGGGCTGTCACTGCTGCTGCAGCTCGCTTCAAACCGGCAGGAAGTATAACGGACCCACGTCCAAACTTCCCTGCCGAAGCTGCTGTTCTAGCCGATGACCGTCATAGCCTTCGTCAGGCCGATCCCGGAGATCCCCGTATCAGGGATCTCAACGCGGAGATTCGGCAACTAGTAAACGTACATAAGCGGAAGAAGTGGGAGGAGCATCTGAAGACCTGTAATT
>NW_016157571.1:177744-178283 GCF_001687245.7 Rhagoletis zephyria | reverse complement strand
CATGCTTCGTCGGACCCGGAGCGATACGCGAGCTATTTTAGCCGGCAGTTCACACTGCATCCTCCGGTGGACAAAGCCAAGCGTCAAGTGACCAGAAGGCGGCACAAACTGCCAATAACTTGTGCCCCCCTTGCTTTCACTTGCGGTGAAGTTCAGGTGGCCATCGGGAAGGCGAAAGCCTCCAAAGCCATGGGTCCCGACGGGTTATGCATGCTGACGCTGAAAAATTTGGGTCCTTCGGGGGTAGCGTACCTAACGGGGGTCCTCAATTTGTCTATGGCCACTCTCATCATCCCAGACATCTGGAAGGTGGGGAGAGTGGTCCCACTGTTCAAACCGGGGAAACCTGCCAACATAGGAGATTCTTATCGTCCAATAACACTACTTTCCCCGGTAGCGAATACACTCGAGGCCTTGCTACTCGCGTACTTAACAAACCACCTGACCCCAGCGAAGCATCAGCATGGTTTCCGTAAAGTGCACAGTACAACAACAGCACTTAACGCCATAAACACTCAGATAACTCGTGGCCTTAACCG
>NW_016157571.1:163335-177719 GCF_001687245.7 Rhagoletis zephyria | reverse complement strand
GTCGGACCCGGAGCGATGCGCGAGCTATTTTAGCCGGCAGTTCATACTGCATCCTCCGGTGGACAAAGCCAAGCGTCGAGTGACCAGAAGGATGCACAAACTGCCAACAACTTGTGCCCCCTTGCTTTCACTTGCGGTGAAGTTCAGGTGGCCATCGGGAAGGCCCTGCTTCTCCTGTATTTCGCGAACCACCTGACCCCAGCGAAGCATCAGCATGGTTTCCGTAAAGTGCACAGTACAACAACAGCACTTAAAGCCATAAACACTCAGATAACTCGTGGCCTCAACCGTAACCGTCCCTGTGAGAGGACGATTCTAATAGCTTTGGACCTGTCAAAGGCATTTGACACTGTCAGCCATTCCACGCTACTAGAATATATACAGGCTTCCTCTCTCCCACAGAGGCTCAAACGGTGGTCGGCAAATTGGCTGAGTGGTCGACACTCGTCAGTAATGTTTAGAGACAAATCGAGTAAACCTAGGAAAATAAAACAGGGGGTTCCACAGGGTGGTGTCCTTTCCCCGCTACTGTTTAACTTTTAAATTTCAAAGCTCCCTCAACCACTAGAGGGAGTTTCGATTGTCTCTTATGCCGACGATTGCTCGATCATGGCGACTGGGAATGGAATTGATGACCTGTGTTCGAAAGTAAACGGCTATCTCTCCGAACTTTCTCGCTTCTTCACTGCAAAGTGTCTAGCCCTCTCCCTACGAAATCCTCTGCGACCCTGTTCACAACCTGGACAAAGGAGGTCAGGCTACCGCTGGGAATTCACGTCGATGACACACCAATTCCGACGGTGAATAACACCAACAGACTCGGAGTAACATTCGACAGCCTGCTCTCCTTCTCTGCGCACGCAACCGCTATTGTCAACAAAGTACATACATAGGTATTGTATGGCAGTACTTCGGGCAAAGACAAAGAAACGTTGCTGACAACATACAAGGCAATAGGCCAGCCGGTTTTAAATTACGCAGCACCAGTGTGGTCGCCGGGGACTAGTAGGGCGCAGTGGATGAAGCTACAGACAGCACAGAACACCGCACTCAGGACAGCGACTGGATGCCTCCTGATGTCGCCTTAACACCACCTCATAACCACCAGCATAACATAATACTCTGCAAGCAGTTTCTGGTTGGGAGCCACAGATTTGGCCACTCAAACAGACAGCTGCTTGCAGAGGAGCCCTCGTCTAGGCACGTCAGGAGGCATCTATACGAACTGGTGGACGAAGTCCAGATGTTCATTAAGCAACCTCTGAACCCGTTAGCATACCGACAGGCCCTGAACGGCGTTCACAGGGACCCAGTCTCGAGTTATGTAGACTCTAGACCTTTGAAGGCTGTTCTAGGCACACAACCACCGGACATTTACGTGATGGAGCTTCATCTGCCTATGGAGACAAGGACCACATTAGCCCAACTTCGCTCTGGCTTCTGCAGCAGGTTAAACTCATACCTGAGCAGACTAAATGGATGTGCCAAATGAGTGTCCGGCATGCGGAAAGACCCCTCACGACTCGAAACATCTCTTCGCATGTCCGGAAAACCCGACAACCCTAACGGCTTTGTCCCTGTGGACCGACCCTTTAACCAAGTTAAAAATTGGCAACAGTTTTATAGCCACTGTGAGATTTGCTTGAGAAATCGTGTTGACAACACAATCATGATTGGGCCTCCGCACACTGGACTGCTCAGTCCCCCTAAAACCGGTCTTGTGTTGATAAGAGGGTGAAGAGAGTTCGAGTTTACCTCGCTCATTTCAGTCCACGAAAATCGCGGATTGACGGTGGACTGACACGCACACATAGATAACATGATTTCTATTTCGTTTTGTTTGCATATGCCACATGCACTAACCCAATCATGCGTAGTTCACGTATACAAAACTGAAACCTGTTTTCGGCCTTCTGTCCAGTCCATTGTGCGTTCGAGTAGTGGACTGCTCAGTCCGACTGAGCAGGCTAGTGTGCTCAGGCCCATTAAATATACAATAGGGTTCTTCATAAAGAGTGATAAACTATTGAAAATTATGATAAAATGATAAATTTATCATCTTGTTAAATGAACTGTCAAACTTTGTATGGAAATCTATTTAACCAAGGTTTATCACTTTATCAAAGGACTTTGGTGGATAAACGTATAAATTTCAGCAGGTGGCCGATTTGCTACGAATACATAAGAAGCAAATTAACACAATCAACGAGGTAAGAATGAAACGTATCTAGCCAGAAAAGTTAAATAATAAACAATTTTGTGCAATAATTACTAGGGGTCTTCATCTAAAGTGATAAAGCGATAGATTGCTAAAATTTATCAGTTTATCCGCATTCTTTCATGAACGCACCTTGGTAAATAATTGCATAAAATTGTTTATTATTTAACTTATATGGCTAGGTTTGATTTTATTCTTACCTCGTCTATTTGGTTCATTTGCTTTTTATGTGTTCGTAGCAAAAGCGACCACCTGGTAACCTGTCAACGTTGAATTTCGCTAAAATTTATACATTTATCCACCAAAATCATTTGATAAAGTGATAAACTGTGGTTAAATAGACTTTCATATAAAGTGGTTAAATAGATTTTCATATAAAGTTTGACAGTTCATTTATCAATCATTTCAGTTTATCACTTTTGATGAAGACCCCTACTGAGTTGTGTTCATGAAAGAATGCGGATAAACTGATAAATGTAATCAATTTATCCCTTTATCTCTTTAGATGAAGACCCCTAATATACGTCAAACACGAGTACCGAGCACTTTGAGTCAGAGCATGATTCAATGGCTGCATTTCTTTATTCATTCTGAACGTTTGGAATAAACTTTTTTGTTTACTTATTCTTTAGAACGTTCCTGATGATATGTTAACGTATATTTCAAAAACATTCTGTTTATTCCGGCTGTGAAATGGGATTATCCGGAATGTATAAAGAAACGCAGCCAATAATACAAGGTTAGATAATTATTGACAGCTGCGGTTTGACACTCCCTTACAAAAGGTTGCATTTACGGAGGACAGAGAAAGGGCAAGAATGCAATCCCTTGTTTCGAAAATGGTAGTAGAAAAGTACGCAAAGTAGGCAATTAGTAGTGAAATTCCTTTCGTAAATTCTAATGTATTTGCAGGAAATCTGGCATTTTAAACGAAATGTTGAACGTAATATTGATATATCTACGTGAATTACGTAATTTATATGCTATTTAGCCGTATAAAAACTGCAAAATGACTCAAAATTTAAATAAGACTACTATGAGACTGATGTAAACATCCAATGCATATGTTTTCATCAGTTAAATATGCTTCATATGCATATACAAATAAAGATATTGCACAAAAGCTTATACTTTTATTTCACACCAAAGCTACACTGTTTCCATGTAAAATTGCAAAGAAGCAACACGGTGCCACTGCTAAGGGAGCGGTGCGAGAGCGACAACTGTGAGTTTATCGAACCTTGTATTATTGAATCATGAGTCAGAGGTCGCACCCGTTACTTGGTAACGTAACGAATACATACGGTTTGCTACAGCTCTAATTTTGCGTTGTTTTGCCTCCAATCGCTGCATTTATTTTTTCAGTTTTGTTGATTATTCTGCACAATGGTAAGCAACAATTCTTGTCATATGTCAATATGGACACTTTCTCTGATAAAAACTTTTACAGTCTATCACTTTACATACAGACGTAGGCGATATTAAAATCGAACTTTTCTGTGAGGATTGCCCAAAGGCGTGCCACAATTTCTTGGCGCTATGTGCAAGCGAATACTACAACGGATGTGCTTTTATTCGGAATATAAAAGGCTTCATTGTGCAAACCGGGGACCCAACAAATACTGGCAAAAACGGGAAGTCGATATGGGACACAAAATTTGAAGATGAATTTAAGGATACGCTGAAGGTTGGCATAGTATTTTCTTACGACAAAGCCATCAAGGAACATTAAATAATATTTGATATCCATCCAGCATTCCGATCGGGGCATGGTCTCAATGGCTAATAATGGTCCGAACGCTAACGCCAGCCAGTTTTTCATTACATATGCGGCACAACCAAATCTAGACCTGAAATATACACTCTTCGGAAGGTTAGTAGATAAATACTAACTTTTGCCGCATTTAATGTATTTTGACTTGCAGAGTGATAGACGGCTTTGACGCGTTAGATGAACTAGAAAAACTGCCCGTAAATCCCAAAACATATCGTCCACATCTTGAAAAGAAAATAAACAGCGTCACCATACATGCAAATCCCATAGCTGGATGAACGCAGTCGGGAGGTTTATTATAAAAATTAAGGTTTAAATGCGAAAAAATTATTGTTTTATCCTATGAATTAAAAATTTTGTATATTGCAAGCCTGTAAAATATATTTAAGAAAATATGTTTCGGGCTTACAATTTACATGGGGTTGTTTACTATGCTTAATTCCTTACCCCAGATCGATGAACACTACAAAATCCTTAGTAAAAAAAGAAAATTCGATTAATTTACTCTTCAAAAGCAGCGATATTTACTACGAGAATTTTCAGACATTTTTTGGACACTTGCAAATTAAAATAAAAACTTTTAACATAAATGCTGTTACAAACAAATTACATATTTCAATCAAAAAGACGTGTTTACTGATACAAAATAACATAAATAAACGCCAACACCAAAAAGATCGTTGCAAGGACGAGATAAAGCCTAAGGTTATATTTACGATCCAATGCAATCAGCAATTGACGGAAAGATTCAGTCACAGAATCCCGTGCGGGGCGACGCCCAATAATGTCATACCGCTTCGAACGTTGTATTGGACGAGGTGAAGAGTACTCTCCACCAAAATCAGTAGTGCCCAAGACACTCGGTTTGCCTAATACTACCCCGTCGGACTTAAGTCGCTCTAAGTTGCGTGCAAAACTGCTCAAAAAGGGCGTTTCAAAATCTTGTTTATCAGCCTCCTCATTATCGTCGCTTTGTTCATTATACAGAGGTGTAGCTTTTGATGTATATAATCCACTAGTAAGGGTGTTTGTACTGTAGCGCGAAATAGATGGTACTTCTTTACTCAATCCAATGTTGGTCCTTTGCGTAAGGTTCGGGTGCAAGCTATAGCGGCCGCTATTTACATTAATTTGGGACTTATATATTCCATGTGGTAAATTCTCTGACGTTAAATTACGGCTAGAGACCTGGAAAATAAATGGCTTGAATAATTACATATATGTATGTAAGTGCATGATCTGAAAAATATTACCTCGGGAACTTCCGGCAATGGCTTAGCAGTTGCTTGACTGTACGATGTCGTTACGACGCCCGTTTTTGACAAAGAAACTGATCTTGATGAACGTGAACGTGCATTCACTTCCTTTGCTACCGGTTTCTGCTTGGATCTTTCCAATTCCTGTACAGCTGCCAATATTAAATTGTTATCCTCTTCATCACTTTCAAGTATATAAACAGGATTAGAGGTCTTCGACGGTTTGTTATCCTTTTGAGATGGTGGTATTTCATGATCACGAGTTGATCGTCGGCGTGTGCCAATGGGAGCTGGAACAATAGTGTCCGTGGCTTGAGATTCACTTGGTTTTTGCAAGTCGAGAGTTGGTGTACCGGCAATTGTGCGTCTACTCGGACCCCTACTGGGAGTACGACGCTCTGAATCTACTTTTACTTCATCCTTAACTTCAGCCGTTTCGGTGGTTTTAGAGACGTGTATAGTCTCACGACGGGAAGTTTTTTTTGGAGACGACGCCGCCGGCGAGCCTGATAACGAGGCGCGTAGTTTTCTAATTAACAAATTTCGGCTTGAGTCCGTTATCGGAACGTTGGGCAATCCATGCTGTATGCACTTTTTTCGTAAATCCGCGTTGCTTAGAGACTCCAAATTATCAATTTCAGACATTTTAATTGCGGAATTTAATTAATTTTTAACCTTTCAAAATTTTCACTTCACCTTTTGCGCGTTCAAATATTTCACCAACGCCGTTTAACGAAGACCAATCAAGCACAAATATGCAAAATATCCTACTGACACAGGCTTGACGCAAGCTGTCGAGTGCATGACACAAAAAACAAGTCTTTCCTGTATTAACACTTTAATGAGTTTATTTACAAATGTAGCATTCGAATTATTAAAACATTTTACATTTTAATTAAATTACCTTTTTACGATAAAAACAATTTTGTCAAGCAATGAGTTTGAGAGTTGGGCAACACTCCTACAACATGCAACATGACATTTTTGTTTTTACCAGCTGGCCATTGCCATCATTCGAATTCGAAGTGATTCGAAGATTTATTTATTTGATTGTGTATTTTTTAACAAGTATCGTCGCAAGAATATGGACATTTCCAAAGCAACGAACGAAAGAAAATTGCAGTTGTGCCAAAATTACTTCAGAGGTTTAAAGCTAGGGAAATAATAATAATTAATACGTACAAATTAAAGTTTTGAATTTCTTCCTACTTATTCTCAGCTGGATGGGCTTTTTTGCCATTTGTTTGGGCCATCAACGTGTGCTGGTTTTTCAACGAAGCATTCCGAAAACCTGAATATCCTGAACAAGCGAAGATAAAGCGATGTAAGTCCTATAGCAAATACTATAAATTCGAATTGTAACTAATTTTAACATTAAATTTTTAGATGTTATTTTATCGCTGATAGGCGCACTCATTTGGGTCGCAATCATTATTAGTTGGATTATAGTATTCCAAACAAAGCGTGCAGAATGGGGAGCAATGGCAGATTATATGAGTTTTATTATTCCATTGGGAAGGGCCTAAAACCAAAGTATACCATATTTAAGCGACATTTTAATTTTAAAATTTAAATAAAGAAATCATAGGTAAAACTCTGAAATAAATTTATAGGGAAAATTAATAACATTTGCATATCCTTTAAGTCTTATTTTAATTTGGTATCTCCGCCGATCCTTCTGAGCTTTGTCGTAGTTCGCGCAGTTTTTCCTCAAAATAAGATTTATGTATTGTCAGAGGTAGAGACTTTTGACGGATGAAATAGTTTTCATTGCCTTTAGCTGTATAGGTATCATCCCCGATCAATTCGCGGAGCGCCATGTTTTTCTTTAAAAGCTTGTCATAGTAACTCGCTCCTGCTTCGACAAATTTCGGGCCCAAACTGCACAACTGTTTATCGATTTCTGTATCGTAGCTTACTTGGTTAAAGTCTTTCATAAAAGACCATGTACCAAAACCAAACAATCCCAATATCGAATACATAACAAGGCGCAACTGCAATGAGATGTTAAATTACATAAATCTTAGCAGCAAGAGGTAAAAAGAACTTACGCTGAAAGGTCTCGCGAAAAGGTTCATTCGCGCATTTAGGTAATGGCCAATTGTATAAACGGTCAAAAAGGAGACACTTGGAAATACCGAGTTCAATAAAACTCGGTGTGTTTGTAGTTGTAGAATTGATTTGCACAATCCAAACAATTGCTCGTCTTCTGATAACACAATTGCATCCAGTAGTAAGTTTCCAGCTTCTGTGTTCCATTGAATAGTTTGATCGCGGAAGCGGATATCATGTCGATTTACTTCCTCTTTTTCGGAGTAGGAATAATTCACAGGGATTCCCAGAGCGGCACCAAATCGGTACTTTGTTGAACCTATTTCATGTGCGTACATACACAGTTAACAACAATTGTAAATTAATAGCACTCAATTATTTAAATACCAGCCAAGAAGAGATCAAATCCGAAAACTGTAAACGGTTTGATAATCTTTCGTTGATATTCTTGTAATTGTAGTATATCTAATGCTTTGTCCAAACGCGCTTTCACCTTGTCGGGCACGGGGCGTGGTATGCCGTTTCTGAAAATAATTTAAAACTCTCCATAAAATAAACATTTTTGTATGATTTGTTAACTTACTGATAGCATTGTACAAAGTCTTTGTAGTATTTCAAGCACATTGTATGCGGCAAATAATTCACTACAAAAAGACCCAAGGTAGTGGCGCCTGTGGCAAAAAAGGCAATATTGCGTCCGGCTGTTGTCTGGAAGAAGCCCATTATGCCACGATTTACAACCGGGTCCTTTCTCATTTTTATTTACAATTAATAACAAATATTAATAAAACTCAAAACTACGAATAACCGATGCAATGTTATGTTATTGTGCCAATATTTGACAGCTGATTGTGAGGTTACAAAAATTCCCAATTGCATAATTTGCATCGCGTGAGCTGTGTTTAGCAGTCTTAAAAAGTAAAGGTGTTTTTTTTTTGAATGCGCATTTTTTACAAATTAGAATAAAAATACTAATATGAGATACAACAACTCACATATGTATAAATTAATTTTGATACCACTACATTACTGAACTGACTCATTGTACGCAACGGAATGACCGGGACGTTGTTGTTGTATCGACTTATTTAGGCCTGCCTAGATCGGCTTGTTTCCATGCGAAGAGGTGTGCGTAAACATGGGGTGGCCCCACGTGCCGGACATTCTTTGAGCACATCTCAGTTTATCCTGCTCAGGTAGGAGTTTATCCTGCAGCAGTATCCGGAGCGGAGTTGTGCTAAGAAGGTAGTGCGAGTCATCGCCGGCAGACGAAGTTCTGTCTTGTCCACGTCGAGTAGTTGTGTTCCTAAAACGGCATTCAAAGATCAAGAGTTGGTGAAAGTTGAGACCGACTCCCGGTGAATGCCGTTTATGGCTGTCATAAGTTACGGTCCTCAGGGTAACCTTGAGCAAGGTGGAGCTGAAATGGTTGTGATCCAAGAGCAGTGGTTGAGCAGTAATGGTTTCTCTGGACTCTGAGCAAAAAGATGTAATCTGAAGACGGCGAACCATGTAGGAAGGACTAGGGCGTGTTTGCTCATCAGAGGTGAACTAAAAGCTTTTCTTTTGCATAATTTCAGCAATGAAGACTTTTAAAGAACTACCTCTAACTAGGAGTGCTATAGCAGAAGCCATACAAAGGACAGCCGGCGTCATTTTAGGGTCCGATGCACATGTCCGCTGAGATTTCAGAAAGGCAGATGGAAACCCTTTGATAGACGGAGGAGCTTTCTGCGTTAGGTGCGTCGAGCAGACAATGATTCCATCGGGTATGCAGGTACATACATACATACATTCTGATTGGAAATATTCTAAGGGACTGGGAATCTACAACTTCGAGATCAGAAAGGCGAAAAGAGTTTTTTTTCTACGAAAGCGTAAATGGGTGTCATGAATACTCTAGATTTAGGCGTATACTCGCTAGGAATCCCGCTCTTAATATTCATTCTAAACCGTTCCCAGAGAAAATTTCCCTAAAGGAAGTGTGGTGCTTTTTCTGACCTTGTGGATAACGCTCGCCTGATTTGTTGAAAGCCCTAAACGCATGTAAATCTATTACTGCGCAACCGCAATGGAGGATTAGGCGGGTAAAATTTCTGGAGAGGTGGAGCAATGCACTTCTTCACGGATGGATCAAAACTGAACGGAAGGGCTGGTGGAGTCTTCTGTCGAGAGCTTTCCATCAGTACTAAGTTCAGGCTTCCAGGTTTCTACAGTGTATTTCAGGATGAAGTTGCTGCTATTAAGGATGGAGTCACTTCTCTGAAGTGCGATGATAGTCAGCATGGTGAGCCAAGGCATTATCAGGGCCTTCATTGCTTTGGAGGTGCACTCCAATTTAGTTAAAGAGTGTCTGCTCTCTCTCTCTCAGTTGCGGCGGAATACTTCTGGATTAGCCTGATTTGGGTTCCAGATCCCATCAAAATTGCGGGGAACTGTGTGGCTGATGAATCGGCTTGGAAAGGTACCCTTGAAACGTTATCGCTAGATAAGCAGCAGCGGGGGGTGCCATTGATCACATGTGATACACTCTTGGATATATTAGCCTCATGTCAGCACAACGCTTGGGGCGAAAACCAGGACATGCGCGAACAAGGTCCTTCTGGTAGAGGGTGGACAGCAGGCGGTCGAAGGCTCTGCCCACGCTTAAAAAGCAACATATTTCACTCTTATTATTATTATTATGGGCCATATACACCGCGACCTCTAAAGTGATCTGTTGTGCGTGGCCCCGGCCCTATATGGGAAGACTTTTAATGTAGGCTAGTACTTCCAAGGGCGTTTTGTTCTAAATTTCAAACGGATTAAGTTTAGCACCACCTAACAGCGCTCTTAGACGATATGTATTTGCATATCGTCGTTTAAAGTACAAAACCGCGTATCAAGATAATGCAAAAACCTTTATGTGAAGTTGCATAAGTTATTTTCCATAGAGTAAAAACACTCATATTTCAAAATAGTTCCCTTTTTTATAAAGCAATCGCATTTCTGGCTAGTATATTTCAGGACGAATGGATAAGGATTGAGCCAAGAGCTTGTGTGACAAAATCCAATTTTTGGCAGCAGCAGTGTCCCGTCTAGTACCCAGTGAGAGTTTTGAGGTCCTCTCTGGCTAAATTGAGTGGTTTCTGTGAAGAACTTATTTTGTGGGACTTCAGAGCCAGTAAGGCTGCCTGACTGTCCGACATAATCCAGATATATTTCGATGATGTGCCCCTTCTAAGCAATTCTCTGCCACAAATTTCTATTGCATGAATCTCCGCCTGAAAGATGATGATACCTATTGGTATCGATTTTTTGAAGTTCTACCCAAAAATTTCAGCCCCAGTTTTATCATCTTCAAGCTCAGATCCATCTGTGTACGAAACCTCCCCATTAGGTTTGATGTATGGGTTCCGTGCATTCCTGAGAGCTCGAGCTGCAATGTGTACCTCAAATTTCCTAGAGATTTCTAGTTTTGGAACTATTGGATCGCGCATTTACAATATGGGGTTATTAACGAATTTCCTTAGGACCTTCATGTGGCCCGTCATATTTCCATTTTTCAGATCGGAGGTGTTGGGAATTCTCAGTGACGCTGTGGTCGCCTATTTTTATAAGCTTTTATTCTATTAAAATAGGAAAGGGAGGTATTCCAACCAAGGCGCTGAGTGCATCAGCCGGGCAGGTCTTCATAGCTCCTGTTATGTCAGTGCAAACGATTTTGTGCAATTTACTTAGTTTCGTACTTGCAGTTCTTTGTGCAGCCTTAGTCCACCTTGCTAAGGAAGAATAGGTTATTATTGGCTTTACAATATCGTCTTATAGAAGGATACCACCCTCGAATACCAATGCGGAGTTATCCGGCCTGGCAATGTTAAGCATGAAATATTTGAGGTACACAATATATAGGTCCCAAGCTGCCCGGTAAAACGTCACGCAGATCCTGATATGACTCGACCTATGCTACAGCTTGCTTCACACCACCTGTCCATAAGCATCATGATCGATTGATGAACCGGCTGTCTTCGAAGCTGATTGGGACGACTTTGCGAAAGATACCGAGACCACCTACGTCTCCTCTTCGTTTCTGAAGAGTCGGTCAAAAAAGGTGCGATGGCACAGTGTATTTAGATGCACCCATCTTCTGTTAGTAGAGTTGCTCTGGCTTTCTCTGCAGCCTGTCAATATAGGATATCTAAATATGGTTGATAGTTTGTATTCCTGCCTCATAAACTTTTATCTTTTTGTTGGAGCTAGTAGAAATTGCTTCCATACTGCCGAGAAGATGTGCGGATCACACTAGCCGCCATGTTGATTAAGAAGAGCCCAAAATCGGAGCCAGATACTACATCTGAGGGGATTTGTTAACTCCCCCCTGTCGGGGCATACTTCCGTCGGGGAAATGATAGCCGAAGTTTAAATATGGTATGACCTTTTTTAGGCCAATGTTGTTTTGAAATTTGTTAGACACTCGAAGTTTTAGGAAATCCCACCTGCTTATATGTTAAATATTGAATAAGCAAACTTTTCGAAGCAAACCTAAAGTCTACTTTAATTTGGCTTTATTAATACTAAATACGATCAAAATATCCTACCTTCTTCTCACTGATCTTCAACTACAAACAAAACGATTGTGTCAATCGGAGTAAAAAATAACAAACAAAAAAAAAAAACAATCTACGCTCATCAATCCCAACCAAAGGTGAAAAATGCAGTAAATATGACAAAGATCAGCCCGTATAAATGACAATCAAAAGAAATACAAATAATGAAAATGTTAGTACATAAGTCAAGACGAGTGTTGCAATTTGTTCCGATCAATTCCTACCGACTGAACGCCTTTTGTTCACCGAATCAATCGTAAAGAAAAGAAAACACACAGAAAAAGATGAAGAAAAACAATTTTGTCATCTCCCCGCCTGAACGCGAATTAGTGTCGCGGTTGCAAATATTTATGTAATGAATCTACCAAACCCTGCCATCGGATCGTTCACTGTTGATCCTCTTCAATTTGAAACTGACAACTTGCAACCAAATTCGAGAAAAGAAAGACAAAATACTTTATTCATCAATGCGGAGGCGCAACACTTACACACAAAAACACACATATTTGAGCGAGCTTTTTTATTATACGCGTTGATTTACGTGTGTGTGTGCGAAGTATAGGCGAAATAATCGCGCGCAGAGCTGTCGCAGATTACGACGCGCCGCCGTGCCACAAAGTCGTACAAATAACACCATTGTTATGTCACGCCGGTGTCGGCCGGTCGATTGGTAGACAAATGGACAGACAGCTAAGCAGACAGACAAATGTGAAACACCTCCGCCCGCACGCTGGCATATGCCCTTGCGGCGACCCCTCAGAGCTGCTGCACACACTTTATTTTACTCCTTTTTGCAAAACACTCCTGCCACCGGCCGCCTCTAAGCGGACGCAGCCGCAGCCGCTTTACAGACGATGCGATACGACGAGATGTGATCCGATATGACATTGAAGTGCATCGTTCAGATACTTGGCGCATGTTGAACAGCAGTAGACGACAACAACGAACGACAACGAGAACGACAATCACTACTTACAATAACAAAAACAATGAAAACGACAACGACAACAAAATGCCACCACAGCGGCGCGGCAGTGGCTGTAAAGTCGACAAAGCTTAACAATATACCAACAACATTGAAAGCAAAAAAGTAGACGAGAGAGAGAAAAAAAAGAACTCTGAACTGCAATAATATTTAGCAACAACAACAACAAGAACAATATGAACAATGTGACATGTACAAAAACAATAAAAAAAAACAGTGCGCCAAAGTTAAGCAAATATACTCATAAGTATGTATGTATGTATGTTGTCTTACTTGATGCGACGCCAAGAGGTGAGGTGGGTTACGGCGAAGATTTTGAGTGCTCTTCCGTAACAACAAACACAGGCAGCAGAACGAAGACCATGGAGAAACAACAACAACCTAAGTGGCAGGAAGGTTTGTGTGACACTGTAAACTTTTTGCAAGACAATTGGAGAGGACTGTATCTGTTTGGGGAAAGAGCGAGGCACATACCTACTAATGTATCATTCAAATAGAACCCAGTGGTCGAATATTTAATTGCTTCCAAGAGTATCTACAGATATGACTGCTTCATAATATATACAGAAATATTTGCGCTTTTAATAGGAGTTGTTATCGTTATACGCAAATGGCTTTGCAGTATGAGTACTCCCCGATAAAAAAAAATATCCAGTAACCTGCCAGTAACCCAATTTCTGAGACTAAGTCAATATTTGCACTCAATAAGAGAAATACGCAAAAAGGTACACAGTCGCAGGTAGTTTTAATTTTTCGGTGATCAAATCGTTAAATTTTGCCAGTTTTAACTTTATAATTGCAAAAATTTGTTCCTTTTCTTGTGTAAAATGCATGAACCAGCATATTAACAGCTGTTATTACGAGTAAAGATTTATTCAGTAAAAACTTGGAACTTCCCTCAAAACCAACTGCCATTTTCGCTCTCTCAATTTTCCCTATTCTGCAACTTTTTTGCAAGCTTTTGCCTAAGCAGATGCCAAAACAAGATAACTTGTAACAATTGTTACGGGCTATCATAAACTCGCAAGAATGATAGAATACAAGATTGCGCCAATCGAACTGAGAGCAACTGGCCGTGACGTCAAAATAGACCAGAATGAGAGAGCAAGACGAACTCGACAAGATAAAGAAGAAGCATCGAACAAAAGGCAGTATTGCCAAGTTTTGAATTTAAAAAATCACCAAATTTTTATTGGTGTATTTTATGGACTTTATATCAGGGTTCGTATTTGCACACACATGTGCAGCACATCCTAACATTTTAAGCTCACACACGTGTGCTGTGCATATAAAAAATTAAAAATTTGCTCACATCACATGTGTGTGCCGTTTGGTAAAAAGCACGGGCACATGTGTGTACTTTCTTTTTATTAATGTAAAGCACACGCACATGTGTGTGCTATGCGTAGAGAAACTTATACACTTCGAATTCTAACTCAAATCTTAAAATAATTTTTTAATATGTTTTCTGTCATATAAAAAACAAACAACATCTCACTTTTTATTGAATTGT